>NC_089761.1:62791772-63011772 GCF_040412425.1 Macrobrachium rosenbergii
TAGGAAAATCTCTTTTATGGGTTTTGATTAATCTGAAATCCTTTAGTATAGTTTTTATTTAAGAATTCAAACTTTTTATGAATTAGCTAATGGGTCTTTCCATAGTTGTTCAAAGTCCCAGTTTTCACTCACCTTCTGATGTGATGTTCTCAAGAACGCGTTCCTTTGTGCTGCATTGGATACGGATGCCACAAGAAACTTTCTACTCCTGTTCCGTTTTCTGGTAGCTGTTCTTTTCAACTTCCAATGGACATTGTGAAAGCGCACAGTATTCAGCTTCGATGGAAATTCCTTCAAAAATGTTTACAAGTACAAGTTATCCCAAAGTCATTACTACCTAGATAATTACGAGTGGACAGTGAATCTCATTTTAATGAATTGTGTGTAATCTCCTTCAAGAAACATACATATAGAAAAGACAAGGAGGCTCAAATTCAATATTTTCAAGAAATTGAGAATGGACAGATTTAATTTCATGAATAGGATTCCCCCAGATTGGATAACAGTGCTACTGAACAGAATTTATAATAGCCTTAGATTCAAGCTAAACAAACTAGTTCACCACCTGGATCACAAATTAAAGTCTCATTGAGATAAGTGACTGGAATAATAAACATAAAGACTTCTTCTTTTAACATGCTTTTTACCCATTTTTATGGGGTAAGCACAATGCCTTCTTTTGAAGGACTTTGATTTGGTTTTGGGGTAGATCGTAGTCTCGATCGGCTGCCCTGCCTGTCATCGCTTAGATCCCAGTAGCATATATACATGTATTGTACCAGTCACCAGCGCCCTTTCTCCATGCAGCGAGAAGTTGTTGCACAAATAACAAACATACGATTGTGTAATATACCTTTCGAACAAAGAACTGGACCAGGATCTTAAATGTGCTTTAGGCTAAGGCTTATCATGTTCTATTAGTGATGACATTTCGTGCACAAACATCATCTCAGAGATATCTAAACTGGAAAAGAAAAACACAATTGTATCACCTTCAATGAATTTAGTTAAAGGTCTTTTCTTTGGCTTACATCAAATACCTAATAAAATAGTGAATTTACCGAAAGGTTTATAGTTGCAATTCACGAAATGAAGAAAGATAAAAGTTTGCACATTACTAAAGCCAACAAATCCAATTGTTTTGTAATAATGGATAAAATTAACTACAGTATAAGGAAAAAGTGAAAACTTATTCTCTGATTCTAGTACTGTGGACTATCCTGGAATGGTTTAGATGCTGGTAGGTCCAGTTCGCTTTTGGGAGATGCTGGTAGGTCCAGTTCGCTTTTGGGAGGAAGGAAGGTTGGGCTGAGGGTGGCACAGCTGACAGAGGCTGTCCCGCTCAGGAAGTTTTGGCACAGCCTCACTGGCGGAGGCAGTCAGGCAATAGAACGGCGTGGGTGGGGGACTTCCCCAAAGTATGTCTCGTCCTAGCAGGAATTCCACTTCATGCCTGATACGGTTCACCACACCAAGGCGGTGAATTTCATCGCTCCCATCAGTATCACCCTGAGTTCGACTGTGGGAACAGTCAAGGATTGCTGGTCTACCCAGGTTACTGTCCACCTGGTTTCCTCATCTACGAAGGCACTGGCTGGCACTTTGGCACAATCGATCAGGCTAATATCTGAGCCAGTGTCAGCAGTAGTTGGTAGGTACACCGGTAGGCTAGAGCCATCAAGGGGGGCCACAGTGACGGACTGTGTCCAGACCCACCCAGGGTGAGACTTTTCTGGCGGCTCAGCCAGAGAGGCTGTGGTACTGATCATGCTGACATGCCTGGTAGCAACCACGTTTTGAGCAACCAGGATACCCAGCAGAAGAGTGCCCCAGAGCTCCACAGTCTGATGGATCCGGAACTGGAGAAGAATAAAGCGGAAGACGGTGATTTTTGGAGGTTGTGAATCAGTCTGTTGTCGGCCTTCCCTACAGTTTCCAAAGGTCTAGGCAGACCAGTGGATCCAAAGTCCATTCTGTGGGTATCACTTGGTTGCTGCAACTTAGTTGGTCTGCAAAGACGTTCATCTTGCCTTGTACAAATCTTGTTATTATTCTTGTCTGGTTACGATGAGCCTAGAGAAGAAGGTCCCTCGTCGCCTCGCATAGGGAAAAGGAATGAGTTCCCCCTTGCTTGCTGATATAGGATAGGGCAGTTGTATTGTCTGAGTGTAGTGCAACGATCTTGTCTCGGACTTTCGATGCGAAGGCTTGCAATCCCAGACTGATTGCTTTCAGTTCTCTCACATTTATGTGCCAGCTCTTCTGTTCTTGTGACCACATTCTGGAGACTTCCTTGTCCCCCAGGAGAGCTCCCCAACCTAAATCGGAGGCATCTGCATAGAAGCTCAGGTCGGGGTTCTGGGGAAAAAGGGACTTCCCTTCTGGCAACCTGTCTTCAGATCTCCACCAAAGTAGGTACTTCTTGATGTCTTGCATTACCTGAAAAACAAACAAGTCCAGATGTTTCTGTCTGTCCCATTTGTCTCTGAGATAAAACCGAAGTACCATCATGTGAAACCTCCCCAGGGATACAAACTGTTTGATGGAGGCCAACATCCCAAGGAGACTCACTCACTTGTTGGCAGAACAGGTCTGAAGGGAGAAATTCGTCTATTGTCCTTAGACAGGATTCACCCTCTTGGGAGATGGAAAAGCCTGAAAAAGAAGAGAATTCAAAGTCATTCCCAAATATACTATCTGTTGGGAAGGAAATAGTTGAGACTTCTGAAGATTGATCAAAAGTCCCAACTCCTTTGCTAAAAGAAGCGTCTTTTGAATGTCCCCTATGCAAGCTTCCTCTGTTGGAGAACAGATGAGCCAGTCCTCCAAAATAGAGAGCAATGTTGATGCCTACTAGATGGAGCCAACTCGCTATTGGAGCCAGAACATGGGTGGAAACTTGAGGGGCCATTGAAAGTCAGAAGCATAGGGCCCGAAACTGGAAAATCTGGTCCCGAAAAACGAATCTGAGGTACTTCCTTGAGTTTGGAAGTATGGGAACATGAAAGTACGCATCTTGCATGTCTATGGAGACCATCCAGTCCCCTTGACGAATGGATGCAAGAATTGAGCAATTTGTCTCCATTCTGAATTTTGTCTTCTGTACGAAGACATTCAGAGCTCTGATGTCTAACACTGGTCTCCATCCTCCTGAAGACTTCAGGACCACGAACAGGCGATTGTAAAATCCCTCTGATTCTACATCTGTGACTTCCTCTGTTGCTCTTTTTTGAAGAAGGGATAAAACTTCCCTCAGTAGGGCAGAAAACTTTCTTGAGCCTATCGAATGAGCAGTCAAGGGGATGGGCTTCTTGACTAAGGGTGGATATTCTTTGAAGGGAATAGAGTAGCTGTTCTTAAGAATGTCTATGATATGACCCACTGTTCTGCTCATCTCTTGCTCCATTCTTCCCAAAAATGAAGGAGCCTGGCACCCACTGCTGCACAGGAAATACTGTCCTCACTTCTTGGAGGAAGATTTGGTTGAAGATTTCTTAATGGCCTTGGAGGAAAAGTGGACATTAGATCTACATCTTGATTGAAATTCTGCCTGCCCCCTCGAAATGGCTGACGCTGCAAAGGTGAAGATGACTTGGTGTTGAAAGAAGGATTCTCCCTAGCACGCTTAAAGGACTGTGCTAGGAGGCCCTGAGTAGACTTCCTTTGTAAGTCTGAGGTGATCCCATTAACCACTGACTGTGGGAAAAGGAAGTCACATACTAGAGGGGAGAAGAGAAGGGCCAAAGTTTTCTTTTCTTTAAGATGCCTAGTGAATGAGTAGAGACTAACTGGCGAGAAGTGTCTCTTATGCCTCCATCGATGCAGGATAGCAAGCCTAGAAGATCCGAAGAGAGGTCACCGGGAACTGAAGGAAAGTCCTGGATTTTTTTGGCAAAGGCACCTACTGCCCAATCCAGGAAACTGACTACTTCAAAAATTTTGAAGACATTCTTCAGCAAGTAGTCGTGTTCCACAGATGAAAACATGATCTTAGCCGCTGCAAAGGCCAACCTGCAAAAGGACTCAGTGAGACCCAAGAAGTCCCCCTGGGCGGAGGCAGATACACCCAGGAAAGGAGTTTCTCTAGTAGCATAATAAGCAACAAACACAAAGGAGGGTAGCAGAACGCAGCTTTCCCCTGCCCTCTCCTGTCTGCTAACCAGCATTCAACTTCGCTCATAGCCTTCCTAGCAGAAGTAGAGAGCACCAATTTAGGAAGCTTGGGCGATTCTGATGGAAGGTTACTCATCTGAAAGGTGGAAGCCGGAGAAGAAGGGGCCGCTGGTGAGAAGAAACCAGGAAAAGTTTGAAGTAGAAACCGCAAGAGAGCTGAATACGCTGTAGTAGAATTTCTTCCTGTGGATCCTGAGCTCTCTCTTCAGCTGACAAAATTGGAGACAAGGGTACCTCTACAGCAGTGGTGGGAGGAGGTTGAGATTTCAGAAAACTCAAGATGTCATCCAGTTGTTGTTGGATGGGAGCCAGAGCCAGATCTACAACAGTTGGTGCCGCAAGAGACAAAGCTGTTGCCGAACGATGAGAAGAGGGAAGTTCTGGCGCCACTGGGAGCTTGGCCGCAGCTGGACGCTTGGAAGATACAGAGCGCTCAGGAGTAACTGAAAGCTCAGATGATACTGAACGTCCAGGTGCTCTGGTGCCAATGGGCACTCCAGTGCCAATGGGCGCTCTGGCACCAATAGGTGCTCGTGCGCTTCTGAAGCCTTAGATATTGATGGAATAGCTGACACTGCTACACTTCAAGATGTCGAAGAATGTCTGGAGGAGCATGTGGGAGCTGAAGGGCGGTCGGTCACTAAGGCGTGCTTGGCAGAAGGAGATCGAGCGCTGATGGATGCTCTAACGCAGCACGCTTACACTTAGAAAATATTGGAGACTGTTCAGGCTCCGAAACAAGACACTTTACTAGAGAAACTTCTGGCAAAAAATGCTCTGGGTTGTCCCAAAAGCTACATGAGGGTACAGTCTCCTTAACTCTCTTACGAGGCACCTGAGGGGTGCTAGACACAGTCACTGCAGACCTTTTCAATGGTCTGGATTCATCCTTAAAGCGCCATTGGCACCTGCATTGAGGACTCGATACTTTGGAACTGGAGGAAAGATGGTGAGCATCCGAAAAGACCCACCTTTCCAACGGCATTCTGTTGTCACCTGGGATTCGGCTACAGGTGTAACTGAGGGGCTGACTGCCCATGGGCATACCACACCAATTTCCCTAGGGCCTCCAGTATGACTTCTCCCAGGTGTAGGGGTGTGTGTCAGGGACCTTCGCCTAGGAGAATCGGCAGGACGGACAGCCATCTCCTCCACTAACACTTCACTATGAGCACTTTTTTCACGGTCCATTAGCACATGCACTGAATCACCTAACTGGACCATAGAATTCACCAACAATTCAAACTTATGATCAAATTTTACTTCTAAGGTGGCAATGGCATTGGGGTCAGAAGTATGAGAGCTGGGTATGGGAACAGGTGGAACAGCTGAAGGACTGGGAACTGGGGACATGACAGCAATAACAGGAACATCAGAGGAAGATATCAAAGATTCCTGGCTAGTTAAAGACTTGTTGCTCTTAGGAGTTGCTTTCCTTTTCCTCTCTTTCCAACTTGGAAAGGTGAGAAGTCAAAATTTTCCATTGTCTAGGGTCCCAGTTAACACATTCAGCACAGGTCAGATCTAAAGAACACACTTGACCACTGCAACTCGTACATACTGTATGCAAATCATATTTAGCGGAAGTAAATCTCGTATTGTAGCCATTGCTGCAATAACAAGTGCTGGACGTACTTGAGTCAGACATTGTCAAAAGCAAGTTGATTAAGTCTCAGAAAGGGAAAGTAAGTCAGAATTATGGAATTCATCTTAATTAAGTAATCCTGACTAAGTAAATGCTGAAAGGCAACCTTAAGAATCCATAATACTTCAGGAAAAACAACCAGTTAAGCCTACGAAAATCCAAAATTTAAGCTGCTGCTGACAACCTTCATCGGGAGCAGGCAGAAATAAATTGAGGCTCTCTGCTGTGTTGTTCCTCTCCTTCCCCAAAAGTGGGCAGGCTAGTTACTTACACCAAAAACAAAATGGAAGAATTGCTATCTCGAATTTTCAAATTTTAGCTGCTGGTCACTAGAAATTGATAGCTATGTAATTACTTGGTAAGTTACTTATATGAAACTATGCTTTTCTGACCCAGTCAGTTGCTTATCTGGGGATGAAGATCAGCTCTCTCTTGTTCGGGTTTCCCATCAGAGAGATGGATAGCCAATTTTCTACCACTTTTGAGATCTGTGATGGGTTGGCCTGTAGCCCTCAAGAACCCTCACTCTGTCCTCAAATGTCTCAGAGTCAGATTGGAGGGGCCATTCTGTGTATTCAGATGTCATGGAGGCAGATTGGGGGACCATTCTGAGAAACATTTGATGTCGAGGAGTTGGAGGGTAAACTCCCTATAGCTCTTGGCAGTTTAGAATGGTCTTATGCAAGCCTTGATTCTAACATAAGATGACAAGGAGACGCAGTTCAAGAGAGCTGTTCAGGCTAGCAAAGAAACTTCCTTATCCTTTGGACAGAGTCCAGCAATGTCATTTCATTACCTCATTTTGTCCTAAGAAAACCCTTTGTTATTGATGACCAACTCAGCAGAAAAGGCAAGGTCTCCAGTCAGATAGTCTCCTCTTCCTCAGGTGTGCCAGAAGTTGTGGAACCTTTGGGGAGACCCGAACACCGTTCTGTTCATGACTGCCCAAAATACTACTCTACCAGTTTACTGCCCTCCATTCCAGGATCCTCAGGCATGGGCAATTGATTCCAGTTGATGCCTCCCTTATGCTTTTTCTCTGTTTGCAGTTTGAGGGAATACACAACAAGTTGTGAGCTTTGCAGAGCACAATGATGATTTTCATAGCTCATTCATGGTCCCAAAGGGTTGGTTCCCCTAACTTTCTTTCCTGACGGTAGATGTTCCTCATCTTTTTACATTCAGAAAGGATCTTTTCAGATAGTCTTATTTGAGCAGATTCCAAGAAATCTCCACATGCTTCATCTACTCACATGGAGATTGTTAATTGTCTGTTATAAGCTAAGGGCATTTCTAGAATGGCCAAGGAAGCAGTCCTTAATTTAGAAGATCCTCCTCTGTTAGACTTGTAAGAGTGGTTAGTTTTTTTATTTATATCTTGGTACTTATCCAGAGTGATATCCAGCATCTGTTCCACTAGAAATCCTGTTTGAAGTTCTACCAGCATCTCAGGTACGTTAAGCAGTTTTCTGTCACAGAGATCAAGGATACAACTTTGCATTGCTTTCAGTTCTGCATTATGCTGACTGGAATATTGCTCACGATTTTGAAGAAGTTTTCAATCTTTTGTGCTGGAAATTTCATCTTTCTGTCATGATTTATGATGAAAATTAGATGTAGTTCTTCAGATTTTAATCTCAGTTGAGCCTTTGGTAAGGCATCACTTAAGAACTTTGAAAACACTTTTCTTGTAGCTCTTGCTGCAACAGAGTGTATTGTGAGTTTCAAGCCCACTCTTGTATGTGGGCTTTGTTCTAGGACAGTGGTTCTTAAACTTTTTTGCTTTGTGGCCCCCTCTCCTTTATGTATAGATCCCACACCCCCTATACCTTGAAATTTTTGCCAACTTTAAACTATAAACATTATATTGTCTATTTGTATACTATTATACTTCATTGCTTATATGAGAATATTGATGAATAATAGATTTTTGTTTCATTGCTGTTAAATTTTTTATAAGTATGCGCTGTACTATTATTTCAATGGAATAAACAATGTTCATAGAAAACTGGTAAAACAAACATGATGATACCAAATTTTATCTTCCTTATTCAAATATTTTAAGCATTATACAGATTACATTGATAGAACATATAAGAAAAACTACCAATTACTACAAAAATAAATAAAATTTTTACCTTTAATACAATTATTCATGGATCATGACCACATCAAAAATTATTATACATCCTCCTTAGTGATTTATTTACCTATATTTATGTAGAATTGGAAAACAAAAGACAATAATGACAGTAAAACTATACTTATTACAATTTTTGTCATCGTCACTAGTTTAACCGTTTGTAATAATATCAATGAAACAGTGGATTATAGACAGTGGCCTTTTTGACTTGGTAGTACTCATCAGTGGGATGGGTGATACTGGCTCTTTTGGTGGTGTTTGGCTCAGTGCACATCAGAGATTGCTTGCCACATTAAGCTTGTTTCCTTTCATTGTTTTGATTCCAACTAATGCAAGCTGAGCAGAGAGCGTGGGAAAATCTTATCATAACAATAAAAGACAATTCATAAACAAGATTTAAAATGAAAATTTACCTATATTTTTAATTTTTGGCATGTTTTGAGATAATAATTAGAAAACATATGAAAGCAGTGACAATGTTTTGGCAATTTTGCAGTCAACATCACAAATTAAAAAATAACAGGCACCATCTTGCAACCCTGCTTGGAAGCTTCTGGGGCCCCCAGTTTAAGAATCACTGTTCTAGGGCAGCCTCTCTCTGTTCCCTTGTTGCTCAGAGGAAAGATATAGAAGTGAAAGCCCTTCCCAGTTTTGTGGTAGTGCCTAATTCAACTGCTTAGGTAGGCAATGAAGAAACGGCTGTCTTATGTCCAGTTAGAATTATTCAAGGTTCAACTGGACAGACATAAACCTTCAAGAGGAGGAGTTTTTAAAATTCTCTGTGCTGTTAGAGGGCAAAACACTCCCATGTCCAAGATAGCTAAAGTCAATGCACACACAGTTGATTCCTGAGCTTTTACCTTTTTTTGGAAATAATCCTCATGGCTTCAGTACTGTAAACATGTTTTTATTTCCTTTAATATCTTTTCTAGAAAAGGTTGTAATGCAGCTCAGGTGAGATGTAACTGTTTTTGCCTCTTTGTTTGCAAGATGTTCAATTTTAGGCTGTTAGTTTACATAGACAAATCGTTAGGCCACCAGAAGCCTACTCAGTCATTTCCTTTTGTTTTCCAGTGTTGCTTCTCCTCCTCCATTAGTTGCTTCCTTTTGCCAAAGATGAATCCGTTAACCGGCTCTCTTTAGTTTACTTGTACTTCGGCTCCTGTTAAAACGAATAAGTTAACATGGATTATGGTAAGGTGCATTATCATGGAAGTAGAGCTTTTGGGAATGGATGAACAGTTGAAAGAGCAAGTTAGGAAACTTTTTAGTGTTTAATAGCTCGGCTCCTAACACGAACAGTGTAATGTAGTGTACTCGCAACTGTGTTTCTGTACATGAGGTATAAAGCCCTTAGTCCTTTCGTTCTAGTCCTTTTGTTGCGACAGAGACGCTTTCTCCTGAACCAAATATGATACAATAGTAACCTTGCTTTCTATCTTACCGTTATTTGTTAGGAAATCCTGCTTTTGAATTTTTGGAGCATGAAGGTACACATTGATGTATAGATGCATACCTTCATATATGAAGGTGGTAGTGTCTAGTTTTGGACTGTCGGTTATGGGCTTTTGACTCAGGCAGAGGAGTCACTAGTACTCTGCAAGATAGAGTCCATTTTTCCCTGTGAGGATCCTCTGACAAGTCATGCTACAAGGGCCTTACACCCTGTTGTGGTTCCAACGTTTGGCTACATTACTTACCAGTAAGGGTCACACAACAGGCAGGACTGTTTAAGTTTTTTCTCCCCATTAAAAAGTTTTTAGTTTGCTTGGCTGAACGTTGTTTTTCTGGCTGCACTAACCCACCATCCTCATTCAGTGTGTTAGTCAGCTAACTTTAACAGTAAGCAAGATTCATTCCAAATAATGATAAATTTTGTGATAAAATTAATTATTTGGATACTTACCTACTGTTAAAGTGGAAACCCATCCAGCCTCCCCACATCTTAGTGAATGGGCATGAAGAATTCTGATTTGTACCTAAACGTTCCAACAACACCTGGTAGGAAACAGGTGAATACCAAGACAGTCCTAGAGGGTAGCCAAGTGTATTTATTTTTTAAATGCCAATTGCACCTGATGGTGTGAAGATGTAAGCTAACTTTTAACAGTAGGTACTATCCAAATACCGTATATGCTGGCATATAAGGCGACTCGGCGTATAAGACACCTCCCATTTTTTGTGTAAAAATGTAGATTTAGAGGTATGTTCACCGGATAAGACAACACCCAAGTTATTAAATTAAATAACACTATAAGCTGATGTAAGTTTGCTGGTACATAAATAAAATCAACAGCTATTGGAATTATCGTACCAAAAATGTGTAAAATCAGTATCTTCAAGATTTTAAAATGCTTGGCAAAGCTGACCATTATAAAAAATACTTCTGTATTCCCTTAGGAAAAATATAAACATCACAACAATTGTTCAATGCCTGTGACGTCACTATCGGCGGAGTAATACCCATTGGAAGTAGATCCGCATTAATGTATTCCTTTAAAAGTGGAAAGAATTATATTATTAAGGATATCAATACCACAAAACCTTTTATTCAAGGAAATATTGACCTTTAGTAATACAACAAGTCGAGTGCGACTGGGAACTACGAACACGGCTATGTTTTGTAAGCAAGAAAGTTAGACTTCCCGATTTACCCTTTTGGTAAATTCAAATTATCTGTCAGTGTTAGAATGGCATTGTATAATAAGTATCAATAACAAAATTGTCTAATATTATTGCCCTATAATAATGGTACTCTGGATAAACCTAGTAACAAGTGAGAGCTTGTTCATCCTAACGTTTAATTATGGTAATTATCTATGGTAATTACTGTAATTACAGTTGTTTTGTTTACAGTATTGATAGTTGTATCGCTAGTGGTTCACTTGAATTATCTACGGTTTTTACAGTTATTACAGTTGTTTTGTTTGCAGTGTCGATAGTTGTGATGGTAGTTAACTATTGACACAACAATCGCCACTTCAGGGGTTAGCCTATCATTAAAAATCTTGGCAGGATTTTAGGTTTGCTTTTTATGCTTGGTGTATAAGACAACCCCCCATTTTGGGGGAGATTTTTTAAAGTTAAAAGGTCCCCTTATATGCTGGCATATACAATAATTTTATCATGAAAATTATAATTTTCTTAACCTAGATATATTAACAAAACCCAGTGTTGTTCAGTCAGAGTTTTTTATATCATAATGAGCAATCAGAATATGCCATAAGTTACTTAAATTTTCCATTCATATTTTAAAAAAAGATAAACCCACAATCACTGAAAAATTTTTTTCAATAATGCATCTTCCTGTGTCAGGGAAACAGTTTACTGATACACAGGACTGGCCCCAAAACAATATCCTCCTGGCGCAGGCAGTCCCAAACACAATCTTTTGTAGTTTTTCAACTGAGCCCCTCAATTTACAGCTGAAAAAGCATCCCGTGTCTACATGATAACTCAGTGATTTGCCATTGTTCTTGCAATCCAGCTGGTTAACTGATCCTCCTCAACACTTGTGCTAATCGTGCTACATAAAGTGCTAATCGTGCTACATAAAGTCCTCCACAGACACAGGATATAGAAATCCTAGGAAAATCATTGAAGACCATAAGACTCTTTACAAAGAAGGGAATCTTTGTAGAGTCCACTACACCTGAAAGAAGAAAGATTCGCCATTAGTGAATGTAGGCTGTTAACAATGATGCACCATGAAAAAGACATTAATGATAAATAATAGTACATATAACAAAACAAAAATAAAGTTGCTTCAGTAATGCATTCTAATTGTTTTGCTGGCATCATTCATATTGTCCGCTCACTTGGGCACTGAATGACCTTTGCAACATTAGGAGTAAAGGGCCTCACCCCAGTGCTTGAATACATGTACTCATAAAGGAAGGATGGAAAATTCACTCATCTGGTGAATGACTCAACTTTCATCTAACATGTACTGCACCAGGTCTTATAATATTATATACAGTAAGCAAAAAAGTTTGTGTTTATGGAGCATGAGAATTATTGGTATTTTAATGTCATTTTGAAGTGGATTTTTGTTTTCTCTTATTTACTATAAAAGTGAGCTGCATCTCATATGATCAAAGAACTCAGTTCTTCTTTCACTTTTAGCTGGAAAATACAGGAGGTGGAATTATTCCAACACCTGGAACAAGTTTGCAAGAGGATTTTGCAAATGAGGCTCTGGTACCCCCAAACAGCGGCCGCAAAAAGAAGAAAAAACACAAAAGTGGAGAGAGTAATTCTGGAAATACAGTCAAGCCAGAGGTAATGGATGAAGAAGGCATAGTTGATGCTGCACTACCATTACTCACAGAAAACCAAGGTTTGTCTTTCAGTTTTTATCTTGATATTCATTACAAAAGAGTTATTGTTCTCAGTTACTGAGAGGATTCACAGAAAACAAGGTATTGCCACACTTGTGTGTGTGTTATTTGAGATGTTGCTGTAGTTGTGGTAAGTTTTACCACAGTGCCCTTGTTTGGAATTTATATTTTATGCAAACATTTACATCTTATAGAAAAGATATGAACATGATTTGCACATATTCAAGGGGAACACTTGTGGCTGCTCCAAAAGGAGGTAGTATCATCAATGATCCATACATGGAGTACTGTAGGTATTACTAAAATGTGCTTATGGCATCCCTTCAGCCCCTAGTGGCACCCACTTTTTATGCTTTTACTCTGCCTCCGTTCTCATTTCCATTCTTCAGTTTTGCTTGTTCAATGTTTCTAACTGTTACTTGTAAGTGTAACTGAGGGTTTTCTCCGAGTTCCACCCTTAGATCCTTGTAGTTCATCTCCTTTATATTATGGATCTCTTTCTCTTGCTGTCCAACCACTCCAACTGTTTTGCAGTCCTAAGTGCTGAATGGCCAAAAATGCCCCAGTTCTCATGTAGACCACCTAAATTTCATAAAATCATTCAATTAGCCACTAGTGACTGAAACACAGAAACAAATACATTAATTTGAATGAACCCAGATTATCAGTATTTGCTTCTACTTTAATTAATTTCAGTGGCATCATTGCACAGACCTGAGATTTTGCTATTTCATGAAATTATATAGACTGACAGGGGGAAGTTTAATCAAGCCTTACCCTCTGTTTATCAGAATACCATCAATAGATGGAATAGCTTTTTGTGAGATGTTTTAGATTTTCTGTATTGAACATATTTCATTATGGGTGAATCTGTTTCTCTGTAAAAGAATACTTTATGTATCAAACAGTTCATGCAGGCAAAAATAGCAAAAATAATTAGATTATCTATGTCCTTTTTGAACAGTCAAAAGTCATTTAATACTTTTATGTCTGATATTTATATGGAAAGTTTTTAAGGTTTTTATAATGCTTTACATTTTTCAGGATAGTTATATACCTATCCTTAATTTTTTAACCACAGGTGTGGAAGATCTTTTCAGTTCCTCTATACCCGCATGTGGCGAAACAGTTGTAGGTGAGCAGTACCTTCTCAACAATTCTTTACTTGATCAGATTCTCACTGAAAAAAAACTGGTAAGAACATATTATATGTTACTGTAATTATGAATGCTGGGTCTTAGGTATTTGGTTATAAATAAGGACTAGTTTTTTATAAGAGTTTACTTTATATATACTTTGTAATCCAGAGGGGAAAATGGCAGGACTAGCAGCTCTTGTAAAAAGAGAGAACATGTGGCAATGTGCTCAGTTATTGAGCTCAACCAAGTACAAGATCTGTTTCCTTGGAATGGCTTCATTGCAGCTTCCAATGTATCATCAACATTGATCATTAATCATTTTATGTCAGATTTTCCTTTATTTTATTAAACATTGTTTTGTCACTACAAACCATTGCCAAAACCCAGAGCCTTATCACTTTGGCACAAAGAAATTATTATTATTTGGGATGGATTTACCTTCTGTTAAAGTTAGCTTATATCTCAGTGCTGATAGGTGAGTTGACATTCAAACAAAAGATCGAATGGCTACCTGGATGACTGTCTAGTACGCCTGTTCTCCACCAGGTGTGTTTAAAAAGTTTTAGCTCTTGTCAGAATTCTCCTTGCCACCATTGTGTATAGGTAGGTGGTTCTGTTGTTGGATGCATCTACTAAGGGATGGGGGAGGCACTTGGAAGAATTGTTGGTTGCAGGTGTGTGGACCAGTATGACAGACACCTAAACATCAATGTCATGGAACTCAAGGCAGCTTTTTTTAGCCCTGCTTGAGTTTCAAGACCAAGTGATGGGGCACTTCATGGTGTTGATGAGCAAAAATGCTATGGTAGTGACATACATCAACAAGCAGGAGGAACTAAGCGTCCTTCCAGCTGCACAGGTTGGTGGTGCAGGTGTACGAGTGGGCAGTAGGACACTTGGTGGAGCTGTCAGCCAGGTACATAACAGCATCTCAGAATGTGGCGGCAGACAAGCTCAGTCACCAGAGCCAGGTATAGGGACATAGTCCCTAAACTAAGACATTGTGAGAGACTCTTTGAGTTATGGGAAGTCCCAACCATGATCTCTTCATGACCTGGTACAACAGAAAGTTACTGGTGTTCTGCTTAACTTTGCTGGACCCATGGGTTGCAATGGAAGATACTTTCCAGCACCCAGGGGACACCTTAGAGGCTTATGCCTTTCCTCCATTTTGTCTGATTTGTCAGGTGATCAACAGGTTTGCCCTGTGATATGAGAACTGCATGAGTGTGTGCAGTTATGGTTCCCGTAAATTATTTGGGAGGGGTGATGTTGTGAGAGTTTCAAAGATTTAGTAATAGGTTTGTGTGATGTCAGGGAATAGTTTATTTCATTAGGAAGTCAGCAGGTGAGAATAGGTATACTGTACCCAGATGTTTTCAGTTTTTTGGACAATAGGTATTTGCAAAACTGTACATGATTGGTATGGACATTTGGGGAAGTTTAAGCTAATAGAGTGTATGAAAGAACATGTATTTAGCCCGTGGTTGGTTTGGATTTGTATGGATGTGGCAGCTTGTGTAAAGCTTCTCAGAAGGGTAATATCAGCAAGTATATGCAAGCCTTCCTATTTTGCAGTTGAGTATGAAAGAGCCATTTGAGATAGTGGTGATAGATTGTTTGTCATTGCCTGTGAGTAAGAGTGGGAATGTGGGACTGGTTGTTATGGTAGATCACCTAAGCAAGTTTGCCCAAGCAGTGCCGACAATGGATAAAAGAAGTGAAACTTGCAAGTGCTGTAAGTCAGGTGATGTATCTGATGTATGTAAATAAGCCAAGGAAATTGTTGAGTGATAATGGACCTGAGTTCACTGGAAGAGCATTTGTAAGTATGTTGAGAGATTTGGGGGTAGAACATGTATACTTGACGTTGTATGTGCCAAGCGCGAATGGGTCAGCTGAGAGAACAATAAAGATGTTAAGTGAGTTGTTGTGTATGATGACTGTTAGCCCTCTAATGCCGAGCCTCTATTTACAAAAACGTCTCCCGTATGCCGCGGTGTTCAGGAGTTAGTGCGAAGCGGAAAAAAAAAGTTTTTTAAAAAAATCACAGCATGCTTAGTTTTTAAGATTAAGAGTTCATTTTGGCTCCATTTTTTGTCATTGCCTGAAGTTTAGTATGCAACCATCAGAAATGAAAAAATATCATCATCATATATAAATATTGAAATATATGACAGCATAAAAAAAATTTTCATATATAATTTTATACAAATCGTGCTGTGAGCAAAACAGTTAAAGCTAATGGTTTTCTTTTTCTTTGTATTGTACACTAAATTGCGATGATTTTGGTATATAACAAATTGTAAAACGATCAAAGCAACACAGAGAAAATATTATCACAAAATGATGCATGAATTCGTAACACGCGGACGTAAAAAAATGTTTTTTTCAAAAATTCACCATAAATCGAAATATTGTGCTAGAGACTTCCCGTTTGTTGAAAAATGAAGCTAATTGATTGAATATTACTAGACTGTAAGTGTTTTAGCTTACAATTGCAGTTTTCGACCATTTCGGTCGAGTTAAAGTTGACCAAAGGTCGAATTTTTTCTATTTATCGTGATTATATGAAAATATTTCAAAACTGATAAAAGCTACAACCATGAGTTATTTTCTGTTCAATTCTACATGAAATTGCACACATTTTCATATATAAAAGTTTATGTAACGACTAATATAAAACGGTGCAAACGTTACGACAACGTGATGAAAGAATTTCTGAGATGTTCGGCCGAGTTACCGCGCGGACGTAAGGAAAATGTTTTTTTCAAAAATTCACCATAAATCGAAATATTGTGCTAGAGACTTCCAATTTATTGCAAAATGAAGGTAAATGATTGAATATTACTAGAATGTAAGAGTTTTAGCTTACAACTGCGTTTTTTTACCATTTCGGTCAAGTCAAAGTTGACCGAAGGTTGAAATTTTGGCAGTTATCGTGATTTATATGAAAATATTTCCAAACTGATAAAAGCTACAACCATGGGTTGTATTTTTTTTGTATTTTACATGAAATTGCGCACATTTTCATATATAAAACTTTATGTAACGGCTAATATAAAACAGTGCAAAATTACGACAAAATGACGAAAGAATTTCTGAAATTTTCGCAGAGTTACAGCACGGATGTAAGGAAAAGTTTTTTTCAAAATTCACCATAAATCGAAATATTGTGCTAGAGACTTCCAATTTGTTGCAAAATGAAGGTAAATGATTGAATATTACTAGAATGTAAGAGTTTTAGCTTACAATTGCGTTTTTTCGACCATTTCGGTCGAGTCAAAAGTTGACCGAAGGTTGAAATTTTTGTAGTCGACGTGACGGTACGTCCACTTGGCACCCAACAGACAATTTTAGTCGACGTATGATACATCCAGTCGACGTTTAAGGGTTAGGGAAAATGAATGGGACCTGTGTCTTGCAGAAGTCTTGTGAATGTGTATATGAGCACCCACAGGAGTATAGGAATATCCCCAAGTGAGTATGTTATGAACTTCAAAAGGTTCATTAAACCTTCTATGCAGTTGACTGAGAATGATAGAGATGTTTGGAGAAGAGTGCATGAGAAGCTCATGAATTATGAGGTTGGTGAAAAAGTGTTGAAAGAGGTTATAATGAGAGGAAGATTGAATGTAGATAAGCTCGAGGAGAAATATAAGGGACCTTATGTTGTGACTAAAGTGTGTTCGAGTGAATTGAGATATTTCTTGGAGTCTTTGGATAAAGATGAGCATGTACTGTATATGAGATTAGGGCACATCACAGTCAGTTGCATTAGTGATGTGAACCTCCAGAATATTTGCTGTTGTTCAATGAATGAATGGCTATGAATAAGAGTGGAGGATAATGTGAATAAGTAAGAGGAAAATTTCATAGCAAAGAAACAGTTAGTTTTAATAGAGACAGTTAAGACTGCAAGACTGCGAAATAGAAGGAAAAAGGTAGAAAAAGGGAGGATAGTGTAAGCATAGGAGTACAGGTTGAAGGATTAGTCGAGATAGATAATGAACTAGATCATACCTTTGTATTTGTATGTTTCCCATTATGAAGAGGAGGACTGGAATAGATTAGGAAATGATGTAGATAGCGAGAATACCTTGCTGGAAATATTAGACAATGCTGATGAGGTCTTGTGTGAGTTGAGTACAGAGATTTAAGAGTTCCAGGGATTTAGGGAAAGTAGTCCAGCAGTTAGTAGGAGAATCTTAGAACAGTTAGCTAGATACAAGGTTGGTTTAAACAGTAGTGATAAGACAGATTTAGGAAGTAGCACAGTAGAAAGTAAGTACTGTATGATAGTAAGGATAGAAAGGGTCCTGATTAAATAAAAGTAGTTTGCTAATAATTTATAACCTGTGTCACTACTTTGCTGGATAAATTTTTTGTAAATAGCAGAGCAAAAACATAAGACTGTATTGGGATTGAAATAAAGAACGTAAACAATGGTTTAAAGGAGGGAGGAGAATTAATTGTTAAAAGATCTAGTAAATGTTTGAAAATAATACGATGATTTTAAAACGACTTTTTAATTGATTAATTTTTTTTTTGCTGTGATTAGCCATTGTTCACAGCTCTTGATTTAATAATGGACCTTTCTCCACAGGAGTGTTGTGGGAAGGTCCACCCACTGTTAATAAGTAGATTGAAGCTTAGTGAATTGACGCCTGTGGGCATGCTGAAGTAAAAAAAAAACAACAATTTTGATTGGGTAAGAGTGTGATGTTCTTTGAGATAATCAGTCAAAGAAAAGAAAGAAGACTTTTCACATGTATATTGGTGTATGATGAACTGGTTATACATATATATATATACACAGTGAATCCCCCGTATTCGCGAGGGATGCGTCCCACAACCCCCCGCCCCCCGCGAATAGGTCAGATCTACGAATGCTTAAAACCCCTCTAAAAACACTTAGAACTGCCCATTTTGATAGCTTAAACCAAGAAAAACCCTGTAAAAATGCTTATACCTGAGCATTTTAATAGTTTTATCACAAAAAGTGCATTTATTCATGAAAATTATATGAAAATACAGTAATTAGTGAATATTTCTCAGTGAAAAATACCATAAATGGGTGAATTTTTTCATGAATGATGGCTAGATATGTTCCACAGAGAACCCGCGAATGCATGAGTCCGCGAACCATGAGAACGCGAATACGAGGGGGTTTACTGTATATATATATATATATACACACACAGTGGGTCCCTGCTGGATTGTGGACCAGCAATCACAGCTTCAGTTAATCGTGGGTTTTTTCTGTGGAACTGAAACCAAAAATATTGCAGAAAATTCACAAATTTGCAAATTTTTTCACAGAGCAATATTCACTAATTACTGTAATTTCATTTCATTTTGATGACTAAATACATTTTTTATGATAACAAAATGATTTACTAATTTTCCAATCAGTGGCGTCGTGAGGGTTGCTGGTGCCCGGGGGCAAAGTGTTTTATGGCGCCCCCAAGGGTGGGGGTGGGGAGGACTATTTTTATTTGAGTGTGCTAATCTTGACAGGAAATGTCTGCCTTCATTATTTTAGATATATTGTGTTGAAAACAAAACATTAGCATAATAATATTCTGGGATGATAGAACACAAACCGAATTTGCAAACTGAAATAGTTTATTTTACATATAATAGATATACTGTAATTAATTAATCATTAGCCATCATGAATAAATTCCAAAATGTTGATAAGATAACTAAAATATAGATGATAGTAAAGCATCACAGTAACTAGTAACTCTTAATAACCAAAGACAAATGGCAAATTAAATCAATTTGACTAAAAACGGAGTTAAACATTAGGGAATACAGGAGGCTAAGAAAATCATGAAAATGTACAATTTGTTGCCAGCATAGAAGTTAATACTAGAAAAAAAATAGATTTTGTGGTAAAGACTGAATAGTTATAATGCCTGAAAAGAAAACTGATAAGAACAAAGATGAATTAGTTCACTAGCTATAAACCTTACTTTTCTTTAATTTTGGCATGTGTCAAAATAATGAAAACAAAAAGATTAAAGTGATAGTTGCTTAGGATCAACCATATGCAAAGAAATAAAACGGTATAAAGGTATTAGAATGTAAAGATAATTAGACAGATACTGATAACAGAAAACCTAAACCAAGAAAAGGGGGGTACCTATCCAATATCTTTGCACTGACTCACTTATTTTACAGTATAAGTACGTAATAAAATTTGATGGTATAGTAATTAACACATTATGATTACATTTATATATAATGAACATTAAAGGAAGTCAATCTTCATTAAATATAGAATATGTACTGAAAACTCGTAAAAACTTAAAGATTCTAAGTTACTGGTTTCATCACCCCCATTTCCCCCAAAATAGATGTCTTCCCAACTTCAATTTGGCGCCCCCTCAATGCTGTGCCCGGGAACATATGTTCCCCCCCCCACGACGCCTCTGTTTCAAATAATATTAATGTAAACAGCAAAGTATCAGTAAAATGCTAAATCCTGCAAAATCACAAAACAGCTTACCAGTGTTCATAAACACACTCTCTCTCTCTCTCTCTCTCTCTCTCTCTCTCTCTCTCTCTCTCTCTCTCTCTCTCTCTCTCTCTCTCTCTCTCTCTCTTAGTATACATATCATAATATGTATAAAGAAAAATGATTGTCCCAACATTTGTAATTGTTTTTACTGTAGGTATGTGTTGCCATATTTTTCTTTGATTTACTGAACCGTTCTTCTTTACAATTTTAGTTGACTATGATTATCACACATATTAACTGTAGGTCCCATTGCTAGGTAACCAATTGGTTCTTAGCCACATAAAATAACTAATCCTTTGGGCCAGCCCTAGGAGAGCTGTTAATCAGCTCAGTGGTCTGGTTAAACTAAGATATACTTAATTTTTTATAACAGTACACAAGAGAATATTTTATCTTTGTTGATGTTTCATCTCCAATCACCATAAAAATATTTAAAATCTGAATTTTGTACATAAGCAACACAAGGTTATACTGTACTCTCCTCCCCAGCCTATCAAGTCAAGTCTCATCCCCAGCTGCTGTGCTGTAAACACCAGTTTTTTTCTCTCTCTCTCTCTCTCTCTCTCTCTCTCTCTCTCTCTCTCTCTCTCTCTCTCTCTCTCAATGAAATATGAATTACTGTATCATAAACTTGTACATACAAAATTTAAAAATAAGTCCATTAATGCATTCATTTCTTTTAGCAACTAAAAAAATGTTTTCTTAATTCTTTCAGTAGTAGGCTCAATCAGCTGATTCTCATAATGTAAACATTACAAATATCAGGAAGATTGATTTTTAATATACATATTATGAGGATAACAGATCAATATAATATTGTACAGTACAAATGGATTCTGTAAGTGAAATAACATTTTATTGATATTTTGTTGTGTTTACAGTAATATTGATATTTGAAAATTAGTAAATCATTGTAACATGTACATACACAAGGGAATAATTTATCACTGTTGATTGCATTTATAATTTGGTATTTTTTTCAATGCATATTTAAATATTTAAGTACTATAAAATATTGAACTCTACTTGTGAATTCCCAATGTTTCCCTTTCTGGAAAAGAAAATGGGAAAGCTTCAATACTATATGAGAGAAAATGGCTGTGCTTGAATGTAGTGGAGACTTGGGTTTTAGTTTTTACACGTAGTTGTGAGCCATATATTTTTAAAGGTCATGTAAGATGACTTTAAAATTATATGAAAGGGTTTTAGGATGATAGTTTAAGGTATATTTGGTGTTTGAACTATTGAAATAGGCAGTTATAAGCATTTTTAGAGGGTCTTTGGTGTTTGAACTATTAAAGCAGGCAGTTATAAGTGCTTTTAAAGGGTTGTTCCAAATTATTGTGGAATTTTGCTTAACGAAGGTTGTGGTTCCCAACCCTGAGAATACTGGGGACCACTACTATATATATATATATATATATATATATATATATATATATATATATATATATATATATATATATATATATATATATATATATATATATATATATATATATATATGTGTGTGTGTGTGTGTGTGTGTGTGTGTGTCTATATTATATATATGTATGTATGTGTGCATACAGTCAACCCCTGCTATTCACAGTCATGCAATTCGCGGCTTCACCGATTTGCAGATTTTTCTGTGGAACTTATCCCCAAATTATTTGCGAAAAATTAGGCCATTCATAGACTTTTTCATTGAGAATTATTCACTAATTAGTGTATTTTGATGTTATTTTCATGACTAAATAAATTTTTTATGATAAAAACATGATTTACTAATTTTCAGATATTAATATTAAAGTAAACACAGCATAATATCATAAAATGTATTTTAGTTTATTTTTTTTAAGTACATACTGTACTTCACTGAAGTTATAAAATCTAGTGTTTCCCCTGTTTTGTAAAAAGAAAATGGGACAGCCTCAATACTCTGAGAGAAAATGGTTCTGATTGAATGTAGTGTATTTTTATGTTATTTTCATGACAGAATAATTATTTTTATGATAAAAACATGTATCTTTTTCAATGTGTTTAAGCACATATTGAACTTGTGAATTCCCAGTGTTTTTCCTAGTGTTTCCCTTGTTCTGTAAAAAGAAAATGGGACAGCGTCAGTATTCTATGAGAGAAAATGGCTCTGATTGAATATGGGGGGGGACTTAAGTTTAGCTTTCACACTTAACTGTAAGCCATATATTTTTAAGGGTAATGTTGTAAGATGACTTTGAAATGATATTAAAGTGTTTAAGGGGACCGTCCACTTTACATTAACCTTATGGGAAAATGGGGTTTTTCAAACTCTATAAACTTTTTTGTTTTTCAATCGATTTTTCTCATTCAAAAACCATTTGAAAGATAATTTTCTCTACTAAAAACTAATTACTGGGATTTTTAAAAAAAATTTTTATGGTTTTTTTTTATTATATATTTTTTACGTAGTATTTTTTTTTATTTTTTAAATTGATAATTTCAATAGGTAAAAATCAAATTTAAAAATTCTGTGCTATGAATATTTAGAGATTTTAATGCTCTATTATTTGGTTTTTGAACGACTAAAATCGGTCAATAAACAAAAAAGTATAATTAATTTTTTTCCGAAAATCTTAAGTTTTGAGAAAACGAGCTTCAAAGTTTTCATATACTACATTTACTTCTGTAAATTCTGAAGTAAACCTAGAGACTTGAAATTTGGAGGATATATAGAAACCATATTTATAAACATATACTGTAATTTTTATTAAGATTTTTTTAATAGAATTCAGTATACATGAGTTTGAAAAATTATAACTTCAGGTAAACACTGTGAACAGACAATGCATGTGGGCGATTATACATTTGTCTTTTTTATCACTCACGCTTTTAGCTTGATTATCATCTCTATTGCCTTATGCTACTATGAATATGATAATGACGCAAAATCATTACAAATATCTACGAAAAGACGAAGAAATTAACAGAACTTACTTTACTGGCTTACCTTTGGTTTTTTAGAAAACTCGTATCATTCAAAGAAAACGTCGAGTTCATTTAGGAAAACAGATCTCTAAATTAGGGAGAGACTATAGAAAAAAATTTTCAAGTACTCAGGACAGGAAAAAGTTCCCTACCGGATTAGTGTTGCTTGCGCGAACCCCCGTGCTAGAGGAGGCATAGATAAGTGTAGATTGAAGAATTTTTAGCCATGATTTATACATATTTCATAAAAAAATTGTTTGAAACTTAAAGTAGAGTAGTTTTCCTACCCAAAACCATCATAAACCGAAAATGGGTTTCCGGACCCCATGGGTCGCCGGACGCTCCCCTTAAGGATGTTAGTTTAAAGTACAGTTATATATGTTTTTACAGGTAGGCTTTGGTCTCTGACTTCTTTAAATATGCAGTTATAATAATTTTTGGGGTGGATCAAGTATTCGTGAGACTTTAGCTATTCACGGGTGGTTGTGGTACCCATCCTCCATGAATACTGGGGTTTACTGTATATATATACTGTATATATATATATATATATATATATATATATATATATATATATATATATATATATATATATATATATACAGGGTGTTTCAAAATTAGATATATATATATATATATATACAGGGTGTTTCAAAATTGGGTGTTTCTCTACAGCATAAATTAAAATTGATATGGATAAAAACAAAAGTAATTCAGAACAGGTATTTATTTAAGTTTCTCTCTGAGTATTTAATATTTTGTGTGGCCTCCATCTGCCTGTACCACAGCCTGCATTCTTGAGGGGTATGATTTCAACAAATCGCAAAAAAACTGAGACTCAAACACCATTTCCCTGAGCACTTCAGTCACCTCTCTTCGCAGGTTGTCCAGGCTTGGTATACCATCATAGTTCACTGTGCGCGCTTCAGCACGATCCTTTAAGATACTACCAATGTTTTCACACACCTTAAGGTCAGGGGGCTACCTGGAAATAAACTTGACGAGAAGAAATCGATACCACTGTTTCGAAGCAGCTCCAGTGTCTGAAGGACCTTGAAACATGGTGCCTTATCAGGCAAAAATGTGACTTCTTCAACAGATAACACATTTTCAGGATCTTTGAGGAAAGGAAATACTCCACCAGTAAGCACAGTTTCTCTGAAGTATTCACCATTCCATGACAGTCCTTTTTCTTTGATGATCCACATTAAACGTTTGGCTGTGAAACAGAGAAAAGTTCCTAAACATTCAAGAAATTTCAAACTTGGCGATAGTGCACGACATCGTTGGTATCATCCAACTTTGCAGCCCAAATGATATCATTTTTATGATTTGGCTTCCTAACTGTGTAAATGAAGAATCCATCTGATGCAGCAACATGGAGAAAGTCAGCTTCATCCCAATCTTTAAGAAATGAACCACAAAACCATGCATGGTGTTCTCTCTGTTGCTGAGTGATGTTGGGCTTGCTGATAACATGAAATGGCTTGATACCAGATTTTTTCAACTCACGACATACAGCACTACAACTTCTCTTCTTTCCCTTTTTGTTTCTAGTTCAAGCGCCAATTTACGTAAAGACTTTCTTGGTCTACCCAATGCCTCAGCTATGATGTCTTCTGACTCCTGAGAAAGGACTTCAGGCTTTCTAAGATTCTCACTCTTTTTGTGATGACAGTCATATGGATTTTTGTTCCAGTTTCTTTCAACAAAGGATTCATCTCTTTTAATGTATTAGCTATAGAGGAATGTGAAATGAAGGATGCGCTAGCATCCCTGGCCTCTCTGAAGGTTATAGCCTGGATTCGGTCAATCCATCTGATTTCCTCCGAGTCGTTAGCCATGGCCATATCTAACTCTGTCACTCAGTCTGAAAATACAAGAACAGTAAAATGAAAAATAGCTTAATTGAAACTTAAAATAATGTATTTGGAGATAGGCTATAGCAGACAACTTCATAACTTTCCATTTGTTCTGTGGAGGGGGCCCTCTGATTTCTGAAACACCCAGTGTATATATATATATATATATATATATATATATATATATATATATATATATATATATATATATATATATATATATATATATACATACACAGGCAATCCTCAGTTAATGATGGGGATTCCATTCTCAGCTGAGCGCTGATAACCAATAATCGTCGTTAACCAGAACATTACAATTATGGCAATAAATGATGTTTATGATGCCATAAGCACTGATAAACTGCTTACCGGCACCGAAAATTGCTTACCAATGGCAATAAACTGCCTACCGAAACCAATAAACAGTCTACCGAAACCAATAAACTGCCTACCGACACCGATAAACTGCTTACCAGCAACAAAAATCGCTTACCAGTGTCAGAAATCTGGTTATTGATGTCATTAGCCAAGTGTCGTAAAGCTGAAATGCCATTAACTGATGCTGCTGATAAGTGTGGACTGTTCGTGTGTTTTTCAAAAGTAGCTGTCCGTGCAAAAGAAAGATGCTGGAATCTGCTATCATCAATCAAACCAACAATGTGAACCTGTCAGGAGGACATTGGAAATCGGACGACATCGACGCCCTAATCCTCAGACCCCTCCTGAAGAAGATGACCCAAGAAACGGGACCTCCAGATCCATCGCCAAACGGGAGCTAATGAGGCCAAAAACCACTAAGGAATTGGTCATCTCCTCCTTCTTAGGAAACGGTCACTCTCATACCATCGGAGACTTAAAGCCACACCTTTATGTTTTGTATATATACCCTTGTAACATCTCATCTGTCCATATTCTACCAGTGAACAGGGCACAGAAGCAAGTGCCCTGAAATATATGGTTTCAATGTTCAAATATTGTTTTATGGGCCTTCTTATATTCATATTACACTGTAGTATTACAGGAAAAGACATTCATATATATATATATATATATATATATATATATATATATATATATATATATATATATATATATATATATATATATATATATAATATATATACATACATACATACATACATACATACATACATACATACATACATACATACATACATATATATATATATATATATATATATATATATATATATATATATATATATATATATACACACACAGGTAGTCATTATAGTACTTACGACTTTGCATTAGGTTCTGACAGAGCAGTTGGAAGTCGATCTGGAAGATTGTAAGTCGACCAACCACATATGTACATGTATTCTGTACCTGCCGTATATTATCCATCATATATCCTAAGTATGACTAGCCTACATATACATTTTATATTATCCCAAAAATGTGCATGTATAGTACCTGTTATTACGTTTAGTATATGAAATCTTATCATGCTTGAACTCCTTGATTAATACTTACTTTTATTGCTGTATTTAACATTTTTATTGTAGGCATTCAAACCATCTGTCTGGTCTGTTTACATTTTCTTATCCGCCATTTGCATTGCCAGTCGGCTACACGTATGACGTATTATTTACTTTTATTTATTTATAGGTTTGAATTAAATACATATTTGACGTCCGTATAAGATGCACTTTTTAAAAAAAAAAGGCCTAAAAATCCCCCTGCGTCCTATGTACATAATGTAGGCTCAAAATTTAAGAATTTTGGCGAAATTATACATGAAACGTCATTTAGATGTTGTAGCCTCAGCCTAACATTCGGTGTTATCCTAATAACCTATTTAAAAACAACAAAGTTTATTATAATTAATATTTATCATTATCACACTTACCATCACCGCAATTACTACTGCTAGTTTTATAATCAATATCTCCGTTGTTATTATCGATATTTTCATTAAAATGTGTTAATATCATTATAAATGCGTCTACAGCGGATCGCCGCATTCCACATTTACAGACTTACAGTACGTGTGCTGCCACCTATTGGTGATTATCTCGAGAGCTTTACGGATAACAAGGCTTCGTTCAGTTGATAGTTGGCAATTCCTGCTAACATTCTCTTTACGCATAACAACATGGCTTCGATCAATTGGTGGTTGACAATTCCTGCTACCATTCTCTTTAGGCATAATAACAAGGCTTCGTTGAGTTGATACTGTGAACTTCGTGCTAGCATTCTCTTTTAAGAATAATAACATGGCTTTGTTCAGTTGCTCACGAGACTCGAGCCGTTACACAGGAAACATTTTTATTTATTGGATTTTACCCTTGATTACATACTTTTATAATATATAATGGATATATATAACATATATTACCGTAGGTAACATCTTTATTAATGTTTTTGCTGATTCTGCGGTAAGAAACAATGTTTACAAATGAATGTGTTGCAATCTATTGGTAAACCTATGAGGTAGCTTTCAGCAGCAGACGAAACATTCGATCGTAGTAAATGGCTGATTGTATAATACATATTTTGATAAATATAAATATGGTAAATAACCTCTTTATTAATGTTTTTGTTGATTCTGTTGGTAAGAAACAGTATGCATATGATAACCTAATACTACAGTTTTTACTTACCAAATTCATATGAGCATAGGCTAGAAACCTTATTTTCTTTTCCTCAATGTCCTGCTGAAATTAAAAGGGGCCCTATGCAGACATGCGTCTTATAAGCCATCAAATACGGTAATTTGTTATTACATTTGATTTATTTGCAAAAATTAGAAATACAAAATACATTACAAAAATATGAATCTTTTACCATTTTCGAACAACACAAACACACTGAACGCTGCGAAAGCTGAGCATCTCTCGGATATGAGCTGCCGTAGCAGGAAAAAGTATCAGACGCGCCGATGTATTTTAGCAAAATATAAAATTAAATATTATTATATGTCGTTATATTGTCGTAAAGTCAGTGGGTAAAGTCGCATAGGTCGAAGTCGACGATTACTGTATATATATATATATATATATATATATATATATATATATATATATATATATATATATATATATATATATATATATATATATATATATATATATATATATATATATATATATATATATATATATATATATATATATATATATATATATATATATATATACTGTATATATATATATATACAGTATATATATATATACAGTATATGTATATTATATATATATATATATATATATATATATATATATATATATATATATATATATATATATATATATATATATATATATATATATACATATATATATATATATATATACATCTATATATATATATATATATATATATATATATATATATATATATATATATATATATATATATATATATATATATATATATATATATATATATATATATATATATATATATATATATATATATATATGTATATGTATATATATGTATATGTATATATATATATATATATATATATATATATATATATATATATATATATATATATATATATATATATATATATATATATATATATATATATATATATATGACTATTTATCACATCACGTGATTCATATACAATCAGAAAGCTACAAACGTCCTTTAATATCCAATTCACTCTACCTCGAAGTAATATATTTTCATATATGTTACCGAAGGGGAATTTTTAGTTGATAATAAGTCCACCGTCCCGTGCAGTCGAACCAGCGACAGACGAGGGAATCAGGACTACAGTGACACACTAACCAGTCGGCCACAAGAGAGGGTATAGTGAATACCATCTCCCATCAACCCACCCGTCGAACTCAGGTGTTTTGGCGTTTGGAGAGACGATATCCACCACCTCTGCCATGTTGACCGTGCAGTGCGTTTTGTCGACGTAGCCATATTATGACTATTTATCACATCACCGTGATTCATATACAATCAGAAAGCTACAAACGTCCTTTAATATCCAATTCACTCTACCTCGAAGTAATATATTTTCATATATGTTACCAAGGGGAATTTTTAGTTGATAATAAGTCCACCGTCCGTCGAACCAGCGACGGACGAGGAATCAGGACTACAGTGACACACTAACAGTCGGCCACAAGACAGGGTATAAGTGAATACCATCTCCATCAACCCACCCGTCGAACTCAGGTGTTTTTTGCGTTTGGAGACGATATCCACCCACCTCTGCCATGTTGACCGTGTAGTGCGTTTGTCGCATGTAGCCATATTATGACTATTTATCACATCACCGTGATTCATATACAATCAGAAAGCTACAAACGCATCCTTTAATATCCAATTCACTCTACTCGGAAGTAATATATTTTCATATATGTTACCGATGGGGAATTTTTTTAGTTGATAATAAGTCCACCGTCCCGTGGGGTCGAACCAGCGACGGACGAGGAATCAGGACTACAGTGACACACTATTAAGTGCCACAAGAGAGGGTATAAGTGAATACCATCTCCCATCAACCCATCCGTCGAACTCAGGTGTTTTGCGTTTGGAGACGATATCCACCCACCTCTGCCATGTTGACCAGTCGTTTGTCGCATATAGCCATATTATGACTATTTATCACATCACCGTGATTCATATACAATCAGAAACTACAAACGCCTTTAATATCCAATTCATCTACCTCGAAGTAATATATTTTCATATATTTGTTCATAAAGGGAATTTTTAGTTGATAATAAGTCCACCGTTTATTGGGTGAACCAGCGACGGACGAGGAATCAGGACTACAGTGACACACTAACCAGTCGGCCACAAGAGAGGGTATAAGTGACAAACGACTACACGGTCAACATGGCAGAGGTGGGTGGATAATCTCCAAACGCAAAACACCTGAGTTATACGGGTGGGTTGATGGGAGATGGTATTCACTTATACCTCTCTTGTGGCCGACTGGTTAGTGTGTCACTGTAGTCCTGATTCCTCGTCTGTCGCTGTCATTTTTTAGTTTTGTGACTTATTATCAACTAAAAATTCCCATGTAATATATATGAAAATATATTACTTTAGGTAGAGTGAATTGATATTAAAGGACGCCCTTTCTTTGATTATATATATATATATATAAATATATATATATATATATATATATATATATATATATATATATATATATATATATATATATATATATATATATATATATATATATATATATATATATATATATATATATATATATATATATATATACATACATACAGTAAACCCCATACTTGCAGGATGCATATCACACCCCTGCAAATAGCTAAAACTTGTGAATACTTAGAACCCTTCTAAAACACTTTAGAACTGCATATTTTGATAGTTCAAACACACACAAAACAAGCTAAAAATGCTTATACAGGTATTATCCCACTTACGATGGGTTAGGTTCCAAGAAAACCATCGTTTGTTGGAAAAAACGTAAGAAATACCAAAACGTATCTTGAACATAGCCTAGCATACAGTAGGGTATTCGGTGCCATGTACTGTATACATATATGGCAGCCTAGCCAACGCTGTAAAATATACTCTTTACATACACGGTATAGTAATTATTAATATCAGCTAATTCTGGAGGTTCATGCAAAATGACTTATGATAATTCAATACAAAGAGAAATTGAATAACAAACAAGAATTAGCTTAGCCTACACTATGGTATATTGTTTACATACACGGTAGCTTAGCCTACATTATACTCTCCTCTATATTCACATATCATACTATACAAATGTCAGCATAACTAATACCCATCTTTTCCATGGATCTTTTAAAATGTTATGCCTTAATTCACTTTATTCAATAATATTGTATATATTCTTATATTGCTTTTGTATTATGAATTGCGATCATAGCAATTAATGTTTTGGTTTGGAAACGTTTACGTGGTGTTTATTTCGCTGCATTTAACTCAGTTCCGAGTGCTTTTCTTGCTTCTAGTTAGCGTAAATGTATCTCTAGATACTTTATTTATATGGGGCAAGGTTATTTTTCGTTATATGAAGTGTTTTTAAGTCGAAATATAGCAAAAATACCTCTCGTTGTGAAATTAATTCATCTTTTATTTTCGTTAGTAGATGACGATGGCCATTTGGGCCTTTGAGGGCGTTTGTTTTGTGTAAAAAAAAAAATTCAAGATTCCGTTCGCTATTTTCCGTTGATTTCATCATAATACAAGCTTTATGTATTTATTGTTTATCGGTGTAAAAATAACAGCTATGTGTTCTTTCATGCACAGTAGTTTTGATTAAAATACTTTCTCTCATATTTTAATTACGATCGAGTTTAATCCATGGTGCTGATGCATGATGATTTACAGCTTAGTCATCAGCAGTCTGAACATTGTTTTCTCAGCTTCAACTACAACTTGCAGCTTAAATTTAGAAGTATATTTCCTTGGCGATCTTATATATCAGTCCTATTCTACTTAATGTCAATTGTGCCATAACGTACGGTAATTGGTTATTACCGTACGATGGTTGAAATACCAGGTAAAAGGCTTTTGCTATCCGATTCCGTTATAAGCAAAACAACAGTTTCGTGGTCGGTTGTTTATGGCTGTACGCATTTACGCAAGAGTATAACATTACTAACAATACTTTTATCATTCTCTTCTACTTTTTTAACCCTTAAACGCCGACTGGACGTATTTCACGTCGACAGAAATTGTCTGTCGGGTGCCAAGTGGATGTAAGATACGTTGACTACAAAAAGTTTTTTAAACATTCGCAGAAAAATACTTATAGGCCTCGTTTGCAAAAAAAAATTTTAAATCGCGCCTTGAGGGATGCTGGAGTTCATGGATCACGCTGTTGTTTTGTTTACAAGCGTGACCCAGCTACGCATCGCGAATTTCTTTCTTATCCCAAAAAGAAAGCATCAGCTAACTCTGCTGAAAATCTCAGAAATTCTTTAGTAACTTTGTCGTAATTTTGCACCGTTTTCTATTAGCAGTTACATAAAGTTTTATATATGAAAATGTGCTCAATTTCATGTAGAATACAACAAAAAATAACTCGTGGTTGTAGCTTTTATCAATTTTGACATATTTTCATATAAATCACGATAAGTGCCAAAATTTCAACCTTTGGTCAACTTTGACTCGACCGAAATGGTCGAAAAATGCAATTGTAAGCTAAACCTCTTACATTCTAATAATATTCAATCATTTACCTTCATTTTGCAACAAACGAGAAGTCTCTCGCACAATATTTCGATTTATGGTGAATTTTTGAAGAAAAACTTTTTCCTTACGTCCATGCTAACTCTGCTGAAAATCTTGTAAGAGCCTGATGCCGTCTCTTCCAAACGTGTGTGTTCGTCTTCCATCGGAGTGGACAAGACAACAAGAGCATCTCGTTTTCTTTCTCTAAAGGAACGCAATTTCAACCATACAATATTTCTGTCTGTTTCTCCCTAACCATTGTTGTCTTGATGTATGTACAATCACCACTACTTGCATTGCCATGCAAGCATTCTAATCATGTACTCATAATGTTCCAACGAATCTTCTGTATCAAACTGTGTGTATGTTTCTGTTTGTGAAGACGCCAGATGTCTCACCACTCCGATGGATGACGAACACACGAACACACACGTGTTTGGAAGAGATGGCGTCAGGCTCTTACAATCATAGAAATTCTTTAGTCACTGTCGTAATTTTTGCACAGTTTTCTATTAACCGTTACATAAAGTTTTATATATGAAAATGTGCACAATTTCATGTAGAATACAACACAAAATAACTCATGGTTGTAGCTTTTATCAGTTTTGAAATATTTTCATATAAATCACGATAGGTGCCAAAATTTAAACCTACAGTCAACTTTGACTCGACCGAAATGGTCGAAAAATGCAATTGAAAGCTAAAACTCTTACATTCTAGTAATATTCAATCATTTACCTTCATTTTGCAACAAAACGGGAAGTCTCTAGCACAATATTTCAATTTATGGTGAATTTTTAAAAATTTTTTCCTTACCTCAGCGCCACTAACTCTGCTGAAAATCTCAGAATTTCTTTAGTCACCTTGTCGTAATTTTTGCACTGTTTTCTATTAGGCGTTACATAAAGTTTTATACATGAAAATGTGCGCAATTTCATGTAGAATACAACAAAAAATAACTCATGGTTGTAGCTTTTATCAGTTTTGAAATATTTTCATATAAACCATGATGTGCCAAAATTTAAACCTACGGTCAACTTTGGCTCGACCGAAATGGTAAAAAAATGCAATTGTAAGCTAAAACTCTTACATTCTAGTAACATTCAATCATTTACCTTCATTTTGCAACAAACAGGAAGTCTCTAGCACAATATTTCGATTTATGGTGAAATTTTGAAAAAACTTTCCTTACCTCCACTCTTTTAACTCTGAAAATCTCAGAATTTCTTTAGTCACCTTGTCATAATTTTCGCACAGTTTTCTAGTAGGTGTTACATAAAGTTTTTTATATGAAAATGTGCGCAATTTCATGTAGAATACAACAAAAAATAACTCATGGTTGTAGCTTTTATCAGTTTTGAAATATTTTCATATAAATCACGATAAATAGAAAAACCTACCTTTGGTCAACTTTAACTCGACAGAAATGGTCGAAAACTGCAATTGTAAGTTAAAACACTTAAAATCTAATAATATTCAATCAATTACCTTCATTTTGCAACAAACGGGAAGTCTCTAGCACAATATTTCGATTTATGGTGAATTTTTGAAAAAACTTTTTTATGTCTGCTCGTTCGTTCAAATTCATGCATCATTTTGTGATAATACTTTCTCTGTGTTGCTTTGATCATTTTACAATTCATTACATACCAAAATCATCGCAATTTAGTGTACAATACAACGAAAAGAAAAAGATAACTCATTAGCTTTAACCGTTTTGCTCACAGCGCGATTTGTATACAATTATATATGAAAAGAAAAGAAAGAAATTCATACATGTATAAGACCCTCTGCTATTTTACACTTACTTTTAACTAAGTATTGCAGTGCATACAAACAAAAACTGAACTCGGACAATTAAGGGTTTGTATCACTCTACGAACCAACGTCATCCCCAGTTAAACCACTTTATAAATTACACGCATTTAAAACCCATTAAAAAAAACAAAGAGAGAGACAAATACCCAGAAAAAAAAAAAAAAAGATCATAACACCAGTACAACAACAGAATTAACCCATAGTGATTCCCATTAACCCGTCTTTTTAATTTTAGACATACCCGTGTTTTAGACATACCGTCTCGAACAACAAATCTTTCTTTTGCTTCTACAACGCAGAAAGGACCTTTCAAATTTCGGACCCAGCTTATAGTTCAACTGATTCCTGACATTTATCTTCACATGAACCCTATGTCCAACAGCCACTTTAACTCTATCTGGCTTTGTGTTGCTCCTATCTACCATGTCTCGCGTTTTCATTTAAAGATTCTTAGCAAGGCGTGCATATCTCTTTCACGGTACCTACAAGCGACTTTAATTGTACCGTCACCTGATGGAATGGGCAGCAAATTGAACGCACTCCCACGCTGGGCAACCAAACAGCACCTCACTGGGAGACATTCCAATGGTATCACTTACCATACAGTTAATACTATGTTGGACCTGTGGAAGATATCGATCCCAATTTGGATCATTACCTCCCACGGTCACCCAAAGAGCTTCAGTGACCTTCCTATTTGCTCGTTCACACAGGCCATTCGCTTCCGATTGTATAGAGGATAATAGTGACTTTCCTAATACCCATTACATCTGCAAGACACTCTAACATCCTATTCACAAATTCACACCCATTATCTGTAATCAGAACCTCTGGTATCCCGTACTGACACATACCCATTAAAGAATGCGATTGCCACCTCTTCCACTGTTTTATGCTTGAGTGGGAAAATCTCTAAGAACCTAGTTAATTCGTCAACAACCACCAGCAGGTGCCTATGGTCATAACTAGATTCACAGAAATTGCTCAACAGGTCCATGTGGACTCTTGCTGTGGGTCTGGTAGGAATCGGGAATGAACCCAATTTACACAAAATGACCCTTGATGGCTTACATGCATTACAGACTGAACAACTCACAAAGTCTTCTACTGCGCTTAAGCATATTCTTCCAAAAGAATTGCCCATTACATTTTTGATACGTTTTCTCATTCCCCAAATGCGGGCTGCCAGACCTACCATGAACAGTATCTAACACTGTAGGTACTAAACTCCTAGGAACGACTATTTGCATCGTATCACCCTTATCCTCACTATTTCTTAGTCTGTATCTAATCTTCCTAACTAACAAATAACCCTCTAATTCAAGTCCTGCAAAGGCAGCTTATAACCCTTCCTAACTAATTCCTTTAAGAAACGCTTTGCATCTCTCAGAACTTCATCTTCATCTTGCTTTGCTTCTACTAAACTAATATCCCAATCTATGCTATCCCCAGATACATAACATGCATGAGTACCGTCTTCATCAACAAAACTCCTACTAAGGGCGTCTGCTACGACATTCAGTCTACCTTCTACTGTTTATACTTTAGCTTAGCATCAAAATCTCTGATTGTCAACTACCACCGGGCTCTTTTTGGGGAAAGATCTGGCTTATTAAAAAGATCCAATAATGGCTTATGATCCTTCAGAACCTCTACTTGATTGCCCAACAATGCCATCTTAAAATGAACGAGAGACGAAACCATGGCAAATGCCTCTTTGCCTACTACCGACCATAACCGTTCATTGCTGCCTCATGACTTAAACTTCCTACTGTAACATGCAATCAGATTGAGTCTTCCATCGAACTTCTGCATAAGGCATGCCCCTATACCATCATAACTACCAACGTGAAAGGACGTTCCAAATCAGGAAACCTCAACACTGGGGGATTTATCAAGGCATCCTTGATTTTTGGAAAGTTACTTGCTGTCCATCTCCTCCATACAAACTGCACATCATCCCTCAGAACATCTGTCAAAGGAGATGCCAGAACACAAAAACCCTTCACAAATCTACGGAAAAATCTAGCCATCCCCAAAAATGACCAAATCTGCTGCTTAGTCTTGGGAGTGGTAAACTCTACAATTGCCCTAACTTTATCATCATTCACTCTAACACCCTCTTTAGAAATGACATGACCTATACATGACCTAAATATACTATCTGCTCCTTGAGAAAATTACACTTAGCTAACTTTATCTTCAAACCCGCCAATCTAAGCCTTCTACAAACCTCCCCTCAGAACTTCTAAGTGTTCTTCTCCTGAATCCGTGGCAACTAGGATGTCATCCATGTAGATGAACACCTTTTTCCCCTAATGAGCCATGCAACACTGTATTCATTAGCCTAGTAGATGTCATCGGACTGTCTGTTAAACCAAACGGCATTCGTGTGAACTCATAATGCCCCTTTGGCAAAGAGAAGGCCGTGTACTTTCGACTCTCCTCGCTAAGCGGTACCTGCAAATACCCTTTCATTAGATCAATTGAGGAGTAGATCCCCCCTATCTTTACAAATAAATCTGGCAAACACGCCACATGATAGTGATCAGGAATGGTTTTCTCATTCAACTTTCGAAAGTCTACACACCACACGGACTGAACCATCCTTCTTAGGCACTGCTAGCAACGGGAAATTAAAGGATGATGAACTGGGCCTAACAATGCCTTCTTCTTCCCACTTATTAACCTCTCTTGCTATACCTGTCCCCTAATCTTAAAAGGAATCCTATATGAAGGAACAAAAATAGGCTTAGTTTTGTCCTCTAATATAATTTTGTGTTCTAGCACATTCGTTAATCCTAACTTATCCCCTTGGAGTGCGACCATGTTCGCAAACTCGGCCAGAATATCTTCTACACCCCCAACATACTCTTTATAATCAGCATTGGCTAACTGATCCCTAAAAACTTGCCTTCTAGCTTGTAAATCTGCCTCTGGAAAGAACAAAAATCCCCAACAAAATTCACTGAATTATCTTCATCGATCCAGTCAACAAAGTCGATTGCATAAGTACCCTTCTGGTAATTGCGAACTGAATCATTGCAGTTTAGCAATTCCACCCAAGTGTCCCCTGAATCTGATACCCTATTTATAGAACCCATACACAAACCCCTTCAGCTTCTTTGCTACCTTCATCTACACATATGTGTCTGGATTTATGCACTCTTTTTACTCACACTCTCACCATCACAACCATACTAGGACCAAGCACCACATCCTCCGCCTAACACCCCCTTATAACGCTTCTCACCCCTGACACCTGCTCTCATTTACACACACACCCTCATGTACACCTGATCCATCGTCAACCACTACACTCACATGTTTACCCTCATATGGCACAAACACCCCAGGTACTCCACATTTATACCACCTACCCCTGCACGAACTGATATTTTCCATCTCTGACATGCTGGATTGCCCAGCAACAATGTATTCCCAAAGCACCCCTCATATAACCAAAAATGGTTCTGTGAAATTTTTATCCCCAAGAGACAAATCTATATTTACACATCCCAAAACCCTTAACCTATTTGCTTGAGACGTCATAAACTGTTTGCCTAGCAGGCCTCAATTGATCGATCGAAAAACATCGACCGGAACATCTCATAATCCATTAAATTTATAGAAGCGCCTGTATCTACAAACACCCTTACATTTATCCCCTGCAGAGAACCATTCACTATTGGCTTTGACCTGAGGTTCCCCTAGAAGAACTATATCACAAGGAACCATCTCCCTGATTTCCTTGCACTCTGTTGCTTTCGGTCCACCAAAAAATTTCACCGCCCTTAGTGGTTCCCGGAAAACCCCCTTGAGTTATCCTACCTGTGAGACCAGCACTCCGAGGTGTGCTTCTAGACTCCATCTGTTTGAGGAGCGGGCAAAACCTCCAACCATGATATGCTGACTTACAAGCACTACAATATTTCGCTCTACAAAACTTCTTGGTATGGCCCGCCTATTACAATTGTAACAACGTCTTTGAGATCCCTAAACCTACAGAAGATTTTTCCTCCTCTGTCTTAGCACACCATCTCATCACTGTAGAGTCAGAATTACTCTGTGTCTGATGATTGAATAGCCCTGGAAGATTTTGGCATCCCGTCTGTAAAGGAGCTATCAACTGTAGGACACTTTGCTAAGTGTTTTCTAACTTGCATGAACAGAAAATTCTTGTCAACCTCCACTGTTTCCTTGTCGAAACTATTTACAATAGTATCAGGATATCATTCAACATCCATGCATACTGTAACAGTTCCTCCAAAATCCTTTATTGTAATAGCACCTCCATTTACCCCAGCCAGAATTCTCCAATTTCTTGAGAAATCCCTTGTAGCATCAAAGCATCTGGCACTAAACATAACCAGCGAATCTTGGCGTTACAGACCTTGAAAAGAGCTCTGAGATCTTGAACTACGTCACCAGCTCCAGCTGTTCCGTATGATGCTCTCAAAAACTCCTTAAGATTGTCCCAGGTCCTACACTCCAAAAAGTGATGACTCGGCAACGTTCTCCAATGTCTTCTTTATCCAAACTAAGGTAACCTTCTGCTTCATTAAAAGCTTCTACCCCATCTGTTATTTTCTTAGCGACCAAGAAGTTTGTAACCCCCCCTCTATAAAAATTTCAAGAGGAACTGGAAGAACACCATCCACCCGGCCCAGAAACGGCCAAACACCGTTATTCACCAATGTAAACTTATGTAACATCGTAATTTTATTCTCTTCTTCACCATGTTGTCGGAACGAATAATTCTCCAAGTTCCAAGAGAACGTCCTGATCTCAACTTCATAAAAACAAACAAAAAAATAAATAAATAAAAAAATTTAAAAATTAAAACTCAGCAAATTCCCTCTACTAACGCCAATGCGAACTATTAACCCCACAACAGCAAAATACTAACTCACATGCAAACCATGAAGTCCCTAACGCATTGCGATCCATAAAAAAACAAAAGAAAGAAAGATTCTAAGCACTGAAGCGAACGATGAAGGAGAACCACTTCAGTCCCTCCTCCACACAAAAGCGTCGGCCACGTAGAAAATGGGAACAGCGGGATAACTTTGATAACCCTGACTCAATGACATCACCACTCGTCACCCCCTGTTCATATCAACTGAGTGCCACTGCTTCCATCATCCAAAGCCTGAATTGGTTAGTTCCCCCCTAATCTCAATACACAACTAACCCAAAGAGAGTACTTATCCACACTTTCCTAAAAACTTTGCTATACAAGTACTCAGAAGCAATACCTCAATCTGAAAAGAAACACTCGAGATTCAAACTTAATTCACTCACTGACACACCCACTTTTCACAACAAGTCCATAACAACTGTCTTGCCACTGCATCTCCTTCCTGAGGCAACAGAAACTACCGCAGTCAGCAATCAAAGCTACCATCCTACTTCTTCACAGACTATTGGAATACGCCCTATCTAACCTTAAACCCATTCGCCAGTCTCTCAGAAGGCTTAGTAGTTTGTCTTCACTGCCACCAAAAATCTATTACCAAAGAAAATTTCAGGACGTTTTTGCTTACCTGGTTTTGAAAGTCTGATTGTCTCTCCCCTTATGGCAGCGCTGCTGATGACCGCAGAACGCAGCTGGTTCCCTCCTGGACTCTCTCTCTCTCTCTCTCTCTCTCTCTCTCTCTCTCTCTCTCTCTCTCTCTCTCTCTCTCTCTCTCTCTCTCTCTCTCTCCTCACCCCTAAGGCTTCAATGAAACACGCTCTACCCAAAATAATTTATTTTCGAAAATATTTAACAAGACTAAATGGCAAAAGTAATTTTAAAATGTAAGTCAATCTTGACAAGATACGATTGCAAGAATTTAGCAATGATTATACATCTTAGTTACCAGTTACTCAAAACAACCTAACTGAAACATAGTCATATTCTATAACTTGCACAGGTCATAAAAAATAGGTCAGAGTCTATTTCATCCCTACAGAGTACATTCTTGACCTCTTAGCTTGGTGAAACTCCTAAGGAAGACAATTGGAATTGTTCCTTTAGTTTCTTAAAAATAGAAATGCAAAACACTGGAATTCCACCCATGCACATCATAGCAATGAAGTAAGCAAAAATATAGGAAGAATGCAAAAATGGGAATTCCTCCCGTTACTCAAAAACAGGAAACACGATATAAATGGATGAAACAAAATTACAGTTTGGTAAATATGTGCTTCTTACCTCGTCACAGCATATCAGACAACTTAGGTTTGACACACTTCACCCACAGGACTCTAACTTTGAGCCTGTGACTAAAAAGGGCTGGTCATATAATGCCCTCCTATTTCCCCCATTTCCTCCTGTCATTTCTTGGGACCCCACCCAAAGGACACATACAAACTTACACCCTCACCGAACCTGTAATTTCTGGGAACATACCTGCCGTGTCAGGTCATATGGTCTCATGCTTTAAAACGACTGACATCAAACTTCTTTAATGAGGAAACACGTCAGATATACACTCAGCATTCCTCAGGAACATTTGGCGTGGTTTCTATGCCCACTTGTTAACTCACTCATCCTTATTCCATGTTTCATGTGTATATACAGGCAGTCCACAGTTTACAACGGGTTCCTTTTTTACTCTGCATCGTAAACCGAAAAATTATCGAAAAACGTCAAAAATCCTAAGAAAACCTTACTTTTAATGCTTTGGGTGTATAGAAAATGATGTAAACTGCATTTTTATTGAGTTTTCATCAGAAAAAACCTTCAATTTTTATTATTCTGCCGTTTTGGGCCATATTTCTTCTGTTGGATCGGCATACGATGCGTCGTAACCCTGGAACATGCGTATAAACCGGAAAATAATTTTTGATGAATATATTTGAAATTTGAAAAGCATTGTAACCTCGCAACGTTAAAAGGCGGACCCGTCATAAACTGGGACTGCCTGTATATATATGTATATATATGTGTGTGTGTGTATATATATATATATATATATAAAGTTATATTAAAGTCCTCCTATAGGCTCATATAGGGCAGGCACTGATCTCCTGTTTCTTAGGCCAACAGTCAGTGGGGATAGGTCCCAATATATATATATATATATATATATATATATATATATATATATATATATATATATATATATATATATATATATATATATATATATATATATATATATATATATGTACACAAGTATTCCAGTGATTTTGTTTTGATTATTGGGGTGGAGATTCTTTTTCTTGCTTTGGGTATAATAGTCATTGTATTTACTGTATTGTGTAGGATTAGGTTAGGGAAAGAAAAAGTGTCTGTGCATTGATAATTATCAAATTAACTGTGTGTCTTCTGGATTGACGATAGGTTAGATTGTGTTTAAGTAGGGTTCAATCCATAAAATTATGGTACAGAGAAATTACATACTAGCATCTTATGTGTAATTAACACAATTTGTAAATAAAAAAAACAGTCACTTGTATGATTTATTCCCAAAAGTTGCTTAACTAGACTGCTGCTCGCTCTTGATATAATCAGCACTGGTTCCCATGAGTGAAACCACAACAAAGTTTCAAATAGTCTTGTCCACCCAGGGGACTCAGGTTGCCTGAGTAGGACGTGATTCTTGACTTAAGGAGCCCAGCTCATTTGCCGTATGAGCAATTGAGAGAGTTGTCAAACAGAGATCTGACTCTAAGACTGTTTTCCTTTCTTGGCCTGGCTTTTGGCAAGAGAGTAGGCAAGCCCGTGGCCTTTGATGCTAAGCACTCGAGGGGATGGTGATCTGTTACACTTAAGTTTGTCCAGGAATTCATAACTAAGACTTGGAATCCTTCGGTCCCTGACGCCAGATGCAAGTCCTTTCGATCCCCTCCCGAAGGACTTTGCAGCTAATGATCAGGAAGAGATGCTATTATGTTAAGTTATGGTACTGTTACTACCTCAAGAGAACTTGGCATCTCAGGCCTGAGTGTTGACAAGTCTTTGTTAGTATGGCTCTGCCAAGACAGGTGTCCAAGAACACAATCTCTTTAGGGGTTTGTGAGACATCAAACAAGCGTACTCTTCGTCTGATGAGGTAGACAGGAGCACAGTCTGGGCGAGAGCTCACGAAGTTAGGGGCAACGCCCATCCTTTGCATTCTGGAAGAACCTGTTTGGATTAGCAGGTAATACGAGCAGTTATGTGTTTGCCCCAGACCAAATTTACCTCGTTTTACCTTCAGGATGTTGCCCACAAGTTCTTGGACACTTTTCCTTGGGTCTTGTGTTGGCTGCCCAACAAGTTGTGTAGTTCAATTCAGCTTCCTAAGGGAAAGGTAGCATCTTGTCTAAGATGTTCAGTTAATGAGAGAGAATGTGTGTGAGTGACTGGTCTCCTCCTTTTCTCTCTTACCTGTCTTTCTCATAGAACAGAGAGGCAGTAGTAGCGACCTGTCATGCGCTGACGGACAAGTTTTGCAGGTGACTACATGACAGGAGCATCTTGTCCATCTTTTTGTAGACTGATTGGGTGAATTTCCCCATCTACTTAGACAAGGAGAGAGAAGGGATAGACAGTGAAATAAATCTGTTGATTTTATCAGCAAGTTTTATTGTCTCTGATACTTTAGATTTTCTTTTTCAAAAGTAATGTTGCAAACTCATTACTTTAAGCTCAGAAGTCTAGCATTGGCAACATCCCATATGTCCAACAAGGAAGGTATTCCGGGTTGGTAGAACCAAACCAGTCAATTCAGAGATTTGCCCAGACTCCCCACACCAATGGGTAAATCTCATATGTAAAGAACAAAGGTTTGTATTTGTGTAGGGACAAACAGCAAATTTTTAAAGTAATCTGTATTTTCCTAACATACAAACCTCTTAAGTTCTTTACATTTACATCCCATCTCAGCCACCCATCATTCAGTTGCCTGGGCTGAAAGGCAAAATGGAGTGCAGACCGATGAGTGGGTGGGCTTCCCCTCTACTGTCGGTAGTCAATGACCTTGTGTGAAAGTTAAATGGCCGCTCTAGCTCGTGTTTGCAAGCTGAATCCTTTTGTAAAGAACTTCAGGTTTGTATGTTAGGAAAAATACCAATTACTAAAAATTTCCTAGATTTATTTTGGGAGCTCAGTAAAGAAAGAATTTAAATGGTGCCCTAACTAGATGATTGGCTAATCTGGGGAGCCATCAGAGAAGAGTGCTGATGAAACTTGAGAGTGGTAGTTGACAGACCCAGTCAGAAGGTTTCTTAATAAATAAAACAAATCCTGCCATATATCCAGCAGGTGTATTCTAAGGCAAGGACTTTATTAGGATACTCTTTGTGGCTGGCTGTATCTTCCCAACAGCACTCAAACCAGAATAAGGCAGGACCTGCGAAAATTCCTTGCACAGCCAGCTTTTCCAGACAATGAAACAAAGTCTGGGCCTGTCACAGTTTGTGTCTGTGGTAAATCGAATCCTGAGATTGTGACTGTGGGATGTAAACAGAGTCTGGCTCTCATGCCAGGGAAAGACTTTTGCGATTGCGTTCATCTGAGATTTGGGAGATACTCTGTCCATGGACTTGGATCGGTCTCTGGCAAATAGGAAGACCTGACTCTTTGACAGGTTGGGAAGGCCACTGGGAGGATCATCAGGTAGCAGGAAGATGGTCATCTGTTCTGAAGAGTGTCATATCATCTTCCTGGAGATGTTGGCTGTCTTTCCATCACAGAAGATTGAGACTTCCAGAGGGGACCCACATTTGGTTGGTCCCAGACAGTTTGACTACAGTGTCTTATATTAAAGAGGTTGGGCTCATGCTTAGCCCCTCTCACGTCAGTTAGATTACCTCCGCACTGAGAGCCCAGTTGAAATCTGTTGAAACAGTTTTGCATTTGATTATACTGTGTACCTTGTGAGGTCAAGTACCTTTGCTATTACAACAGTCAGGACATACAAGGCAGCATTGTCAGAACCCTTGCTTTATGGTTTTGGAATTGATTCTAATATAGAAATTATTAATTCCCTTCTCCAGTCATTTTGCACTGCAAAGGCAGTTCCTCAATGCTTCCATTACCTGGTCCCTGAATAATGTTCTTACTCATGTCATCCCCTCAGTTCAGTGGGCCCAATACAGCTATAACTATTATGCTCCAAAAGGCAGGGTTTTCTACTGCTTTGGCATCAGGAGCTGGGATTATCACACTGGACTTTCTTAGACAGGAACAACGTTTCATCACTCCCATACACCTAGTTGTCATTTACTGTTGTCTCTTGGTGTATCATTCCTGGCCAAGAGTGAGGACCTTTTAAAGTGAAAATCCCTTTTTCAGTATAAAATATTATGCCCTGTTCAGGCACTCAAGCTTTACCTAGATGTCACGGCAAACATCCCAGATGGATCTTGTTTCCCTACACCTAGCACAAACAAACCACTCTCTACATAGGCTGAGAATTATTTTAGTGTGCCTCATTAAAAGGGCAGACTCACCTTTCAGTTACACGACATCCAAATGTGAGTACAGTACATCGTTAACTTTCTTTGGAAACATTTCTTTCAAAGAAATATCTGAGTGTACTGGTGGTTATTAGAAGCAGTATTCCTGAATCAGGGAAGACGTTTGTAATCCCGCAGCCAGACCCGACATGATTAGGTAAGTCACTGTAGAACCACAAGGGATAATATATTTTAAAGGTTTGATAGTTTCCTGCTCTTTATAGCCAAAACCCTAATGGGTATCTGGAATAAAGAAAATGGTAGATAGCCTGTGACTTTACCTTGGATTAAAAATTCCTTAAACACTATTGCCATGAGAGTGGTGGTCATGTTGAGGAAAGGTGCAATAACCCTGCAGCCAGACTCAACATAATTAGGGGGTAAGTAATACATAAATAAGTTTGTGTTGTTTTCTGTTCTTCATTGCCAGACCCTAATGGGGACCTGAAATAAAAAAAATGGTTGATAACCTGTGAGACTATACTTTGGACCAAAAATTGATCTGGATTGTTGGGATTTATTTATTAGTAGCTAAGCCATTTTGTCACCCCCCTCAATTTCTTTCGTAAGCTCCTTTGAGGACAAACAGTGGCTACGTTATCAAAAACAAGTTTTGAAGTAGGAAAAACCTCTTTTTGGTAGCTGCTGTGAGTCCTCAAAACCCACTTTCCCTGGGACAAAAGGCATGGGACTGGGGTGAACATTTATCTTGCACAGACCTGGCATACAATGATTCCCTTATGCTACCTGTGCCCCATACATGGTGTAATTCCTGTCCAGGTTGACTGATCCAGTCAAGGCTCTTGGGCTGCTGATCCAGGCGATCCCTTTGCTGGGTGCAACCACTGTTTTCATAAGTAGTACACCATCTGTGACCGTGGGTTTGTTGTCAACTTTGTTTGACTACCATGTGTGGCTTGGCTTACCTGGCAGAGGAACTTGCCTCTACTAGATGAGCAAAGGTCCCAAGGACCGTTCCCTCTTTATTCTGGGGAGGTTAAGCATCAGGGCAAGGATAGAAAGCTTTAATGCTTCTTCCTGACCATTCTCCCTTTTCTCTGGGGAGGTTAAGCATCAGGGCAAGGATAGGAGGCTTTCATGCTTCCTCCTGAGCTTTTTACGAGGAAGTATGTACAGTCATGCCCTGAACTGACATGAGGTTAGGTTCCAGATCCCTCGCTCAAGGCAAATTTCTGTGTAAGTTTGGCACGGTCTCTAAAAATGCTAATAAATGCTTATTTCTAGAGTCTAAACAGTAAATATGAGCCTAATCATGCTCCCAAAACATTAAACTAAGTTTTAAATGAAATTAAAGTTACTGTAATTTCATTTAAAATTTAGCTTAATACATTACCCTTAAAAAAAGAAATAAATGGTTGACGTAAAAATAAAGGAGTGTGAAGATTACGTATACTATTTCTCTCTCTCCCCATTCCATCAATCTATTTTTAGAAGTCTTCTCAACCTTGTTTTTCAACACTTCTTTATTCTGTTTCTTTCTCTTTGTTGGGAAATGCTCTCTGTCTTTATGTTTTAAAATGGCGCATTTACAGTTGAAGAGGCGGTACAGGCAAAATTAGATCAATTTAAAATTATCTAGTGTACCGGTAAAGGCATTACAGAGAAACAGTAATGTAGGTTATGAGAGAGAGAGAGAGAGAGAGAATTACGTAAGAATCCTTTGACCCACTAATCAGCAACACTCCCCCTTTTTGTCATGTTAAATCGGCATATCTGACAGCTTTGCCTTTGAGCTTCTCTTCAACTAGTTACAAAAGATGAGGGAAAGATATTTGTTTGTTTAAAATATGTATCACATATGAATTTTGTAATTACAGTTATATTTCTGAGTCCAGTCGTGTCAGCCCGGTGAAATTCCATTACAGCCTGATTCTAGGTATAACCTTGCTTCTATCTTGATCTTGAGACTTTGAAAGTCTAAAAACTGTATTAAGTTTCAAGAAAGCGAAGTGTAGAGACTGACGCCCCGGTCAATGTTTCAAAAAATTAAAAATCTCTGGAGGAGGAGAGTGTAACCATGGCTACCTTGGTTCTGTTGTTATCAAAGGAGTGCCTATTGGAACTCTGAGACTCCTGAAAATGTCTAAAGATCCACATAACAGTCTCTCTCACTCGGGTTGTGGATCAACTGGTAACTGCAGCAGCAGCAGCTACTGCTTACATCTTCCACTCTTCACAGGGGAGCCGTAACTATTCTTTACCAATAATTCTGCTGTCTAAACCTTAGGCTAAGTCCTGTCTCTCTCGCCTGAAAGATGAAGAGGAACGAGAAGTCCCTTGAAGTCCAGGACTCTTAAATCTGCCTCGAAAGTAATGAAGGGGAAAAATCCTTACATGAACGGCCAACCTTCCAATGGTGACAAGTGACCAAGGGTGGCTCGGAACTACAGAAGTGGCTGACCTTATCAAAACAAGGACAACCTTACAGCTGTATTTGTTAGATTTTTATTTACTTAAACTTTCTTGGTTGTTAGATTTTTATTTACTTAAACTTTCTTGGTTGAGAGAACAGACTTGCCAAGTCCAATGCAACTCTCAGGTTGAGACCATATCTGAGAAGTCGGTCCTGCCTAAGGAACTCTTTGTTTGAAAGGTCGCCAGTACCAAGGGATCATAAAGAATCACCAAGAGATGTACCCTGAACGAAGGTGCCTAGTTGAGGAATGGAGAGATGACGTGAAAATCTTGGAGGGGGATCATATTCTCATCGAATTCTCACAACCGAGAAAACATGTAGAAGTTTGCTTAAAGGAGTGCGAAGTCCGCCCGGTGACAAGTGGAGGAGCCTACGAAAGGCTTGATGGAAAGTATTTGAAAATACTCATTGCTCAATTCCGAAAGGCATCAAGAAGGACTTCATAATGCAGGCACTGAGCATGTTCTATTCCTATCCTGAGCTTAGTATGTTGGATACAGGTCTGAAGGAAAGAATTTTGTTGTTTCAAAATTTGTCACTTTCTCTGTGAAAGAAAGAGATGGCCTGGAGAAAACTATAGACCAAACTGTCTTCCACCATATTTAATCGCTTTTTAACTTTAAGAGTGGCATAAACTCTGAATGTTTGAATGCTGTTGATATCCTACTTATGGATACCTACTACTTAAGATCTGCTAGTATACTAGAATCAAGGACAAAGTCATTCCCACCTGTCATGACTCCAAAAATAGTTGCAGGTTCTTTCAAACTCTAAACAATAAGGATTTAACACCAGCAACTGAAATACGGAAAATGAACATTAAAGAAACTCTCACAACACTACAACACATTTATTCACAACCTTATTTACAAAGAAAACTAAATGTCTTCCCCAAGCTTTCATTCAATGTGACACAGCAAAACAAATCAAGCAGTTATAGATAGGGAATTATGTTGGAAGGTAGAGCAATTTTACACACTTAAATGGTGATATGCAGTTATCCTTCTGCGGGCTGGAAATTCAGCCGAGATGCTGCTGGCATGATGACCAAGAGTTACTGTATAAGACATCCAAAAGAGGTGTCTTCTAACTGATGAGGCAGCAAATGTTGTTTCTCAAGAATCCGGAGATTGTGCAAAAATGAGGGCAGTGGAAGGGCTGTAACCTCCTCATGAGGCAGGAAGGGCTTGCAGCTTCTCTTCCACACAGGCAAAGAAGGCTGACTACTTCACTGCACACAGGGCTCGCTAAGCCTCTCGCCTCAGACATGGAGGCTGAACCTCTTGTATTATAAGCAGGAAGGGCTGGCTGCTTCTCTTTCTGTCTCTGATATGTAGGGCTCGCTGCTTCACCTCATCTCAGACATGGAGGGCTTAGAGACTTCATCACAAGCAGAAAGGCTGGGTTGCTTCTCATCTCAGGCAGTGACAAGATTTTATGGAGATAGGTGTTTGTCATCTGAAGGGAGACTCACGCCAGAACCTTGTTTTGTCTAACCTCTGATTCTATTAACAGCCCCTGTCTCCATCTGTCTTGGGCAGTTTCTTCTGGAAGCTTATATAACACTGGCAGGAGCTAATGACAACAGACAATCGCCATTCCCGCGAAGGAGTTTTTCATTTGTATACTTTATTGGTTCTAAAACCTCTTTCCGGTCACGCCATAGAAGTTTCTAATAAATTTTCTGATGCAATGGATTCCCATACTGTGCCATCTATTACAAAAGCGTGGGTACCGAGAGACCATGTGTTGTCTCCACAAAAAAAAAAAAAGTTTTCTCCAAGTCCCTAATTTGCCACGAAGTGTTGACAGCAGGAACTGACAGGCACTGAAACCTTCTCGCAAACACAGGAAGCAGTCACGTCTTGGAAAAGTAATAGTATCTCTTTTTTGATAGATTTCTTCCACATTATTGAATCTACCCATTACACCACCAAAGGCCGTGCACGAGGAGGAAAGCTATCTAGAACCTTTATCCTTTTGATTGCAAAATAGAAGTTTCACACTTTCATCTCCCTGTGTATTCCCAGGAGGTTGAGAGAAGGGAGAGGAAGGCCTAAGACTGAACAGACTGAACTGGAGAATGAGAGCTTGACAGGAGAGGATGTTGTTTAGGACTCAAGTATAAAGAAGAGAGGTCTTGGCCATTTGACATGGATCTGGCTATTTTATGAGAGAAACAGTTAAAATCAACAACAGTGAAAAGTTCCCTATGAGGAAGCAGTCCTGGTAGCGCCAGAGGCTGCCAAGGCATGAGCGGGATGAGGCGCCAGTGAGCCAGGATCGGGCTACCAGTCACGATGCCATCTCCTTCCATCGTCAAGAATTTGACTTCATCCTTGTGCTAAGAAGAGTACTTGCAGAAGAGGAGACTGAGGCTGTTGTACCGAGGAGCAGGCCTGATCCATAGATCTATGGAGCTAGAAAGTAATTCCAATCGCATAGGGAAAAAACCTTGCACGATCAGTATTAATTGACTCCTCTTTTGGAAGAGTAGGGCAGCATGGTTCTACAGAACTTCACTGTAAACTAAACCAACCTGTAGTTGAAAACTAACAGGAATTCGAAGAAACCCATCCTGACGAACTGTAACTACCTTGGCTCAGGAAGTCCAAGGTTAATATTAGTGTATGAACAATCAAGGGTCAAGGTTCAATGGGAACAATGAAACAGAGATTTTTCCTATGTGCAAAATGTCAAAGTCTGTGGTTGAAGATATAAAATAAGTGAAAGACCACAATTCACCCAATAACGCTGTAGAGTCTGATAAAATGAACTCATTCATTCAGTTGTAGACATTATTGGAACAGACTGGATATCGATGAAAACAACCAACAGTTGTAATGCATGTCTTAAACGCTTGGAAGAATGATACATTTGTTCGAATGCATTGGCAGTTTGTTTGATCGAAGTGACACTTCAAGGAAAACGGAGGCTGATTGTTAACGGCGATTGCGACCCTGCCAACTTCACGCGGCGGTCATAAAGCTGTGAACAATCCCATTGGCTTAACGGTTGGAAGTGTAGAACGCCATGGTTAAAAACACCTACATGAGTGAAAGGCATTGCAAAAACATGCTGGTGATGCACTTGAACATGAGTTGTCACCCTTCCAGATGTCCACAAAAGTGCTATCAATGCTCTTCACCTGACAGAACTGAATGAAGCAGTGATCAGACGAGAATCAGTGCTTCAACGTGGTATGGCCTAGGTCATCCCGTTCTCTTCCCAAACCCTCACATGAGCGTGGTCAATGGTCCGTTCCTGGACACGCCATCCTGAGATAACTTCCAACCCCAACCCCTCCCCAATCATGCGAATGAACGGAAAGGATGGGGAAGACCATTCCAGAAAAGCGACTCTGTTCCAGGAAGAATGATCCCATAGTAGTTGAAACTACATCGGTAACATTACCGATGTGGAAACTTACAGGAAATAAGAAGCAACTTGCTAGGCTGCTCTTCTTGACTCTTGGAGAAAGAAACATTTGTTAAGAGACGATCAGCATACTGCAGCTTCATCAATAAGCTGGACGCGCCATATTATACAATGAATAATCGGACATCAACAATAGTACGACCCTGGTATTCACAAGGATGATACTAATTAACTCCCTGCAAACAGCTAAAATCCGCAAATACTTAAAAGCTCCTCTAAAAGATACCTGAATATTTTAATAATGATAAAAAGTGCATTTAGTCATGAAAATTATATGAAAATATATTTTGTGAATATTTCTCTATGAAAATATGGTACCGCTTAATAGGTAATTTTCAGAATAATGTCTGGCTAACAGTAAACTCCCCTGTATTCGCAGTCTCATGATTCATGGACTCACACACCACGGACTGGACTCATTATTTGTGGTAACGCCATTCAAGGTATTTTTCACTGAGAAATATTCACTAAATACTGTATTTTCTCATCTCATTTCTTTGACTAAATGCACTTTTGTGATAAAGCTATTAAAAGACTGCAATGCTCGAGTTAATGGCAATTCACCTTGCACGATAATTCGATTTTGCAATGGGCAATTAATACCGATACTAATTATTATTTATAAAATATTTTAAATTCCAGTTACGTAGGCAGCAGAGTAATCAGGCAGTGAGAGAGACCACTATAGTAGACAACTTTTCTTCAATCTCTTTATCCCATCTTCTAGTTAAAAAAGTAACAGAGAATGATAAAAGTATTGTTAGTAACAATATACTCTTGCGTAAATGCATACAGCCATAAACAGCCAACCAAGAAACTGTTGTTTTGCTTATAACTGAATCGGATAACAACAGCCATTTACCTGGTATTTCAACCATCGTACAGCAATAAACAATTACCGTAGGTTATGGCACAAATGACGCGAAGTAGAATAGGACTGGAAATATTTGTACATTATACCCTTGTTCACTATGGATAAAAAAGATTGTCATAAATATACTGCTAAACTTAAGCTGCAAGTTGTAGCTGAAGCTGAGAAAACAATGTTCAAGTTGCTAATTAATTATACTGTAAATTATCGTGCATCAGAAATATGGATGAAACTCGATCAGAATTAAATGGGTGAGAAAGTATTTTAATCAAAGAACACATTACTGCCATTTTTACGCCGATAAACGATAGATACGTGAAGCTTGTATTATGATGAAATCAAGTGAAAATAGTGAACGGAATCTTGAATTTTTTTTTTTCCACAAAAAGCCCCCCAAAACGACCATCGCCATCTATTAATGAAAATAATAGATAAATTAATTTCACAACGTAGACGATATTTTAGTTATATTTCGACTTAAAAGAACACTCGTGATAACGAAAAATAATCCTTGCCCTCATTAACAGAAGTATCTAGACTCTAGTAATTCATTTAGGTTAAATAAAGTACCTAGACTCTAGTAATTCATTTAGGCTAACTAGAAGCAAGAAAAGCGCTCTGAACTAAGTTACATGCGCCGAAATAAACACCATATAAACACTTCCAAACCGAAACAGTGATTGCAATTTATAATACAAAAGTAATATAAGAATATATACAACATTACTGGAGATAGTGAATTAAGGCATAACATTTTAAAAGATCCATGGAAAAGATGCATATTCGTTATGTTGACGCTTGTATAATACGATATGTGAATAGAGTACAGTATAATGTAGGCCACGCTACAGTGTATACATAATATACCATAGTATAGGCTAAGCTAATTCTTGTTTGTTATTCAATTTTCTTGTACTGAATTATCATGTCACTTTGCATGAACCTCCTGAATTAGCTGATATTAATAATTAATACACCGTGGTATGTAAAGAGTATATTTTATAGTAGGCTAGCTACCTTCATATATGCATATTATTTGTACCAAATAACCTAGTGTAGGCTAGGCTATGTTAGAGATATGTTTTGGTATTTCTACATTTTTTCCGACAAACAATGGTTTTGGAACCTAACCCCACCGTGCAGAAGTAGGGATACCTGTATGAGCATTTTTAGTTTCTGTGTGTGTTTGAACTATCAAAATAGGCAGTTCTAAGTGTTTTTAGAAGGGTTCTAAGCATTTGCTGGTTTTACCTATTTACGGTGTGTGTGTGTGTGTGTGTGTGTGTGTGTGTGTGTGTGTGTGTGTGTGTGTGTGTGTGTGTGTGTGTGTGTGTGTGTAAGTACGTATCCCCCACAAATACGGGGGTTTACTGTATTGTATATCGCCCAATAAGAGAACCAGAAACAAGTGAAACCAAGAACTGAACTAATAGCAAGGGTCCACTATAATGACACATCTTACATCTGTCTATCCCTGGTCTATGGACATGCAAATCATGCAGCCACATTCTCTTTCCTTAGAGAGCGACCTGTCTCAGTAGGAGAGACGCCAAGTTCACGTCCATGGTTAGGGAGAAAGAACAAAATAAGAAATGATATCCACAAACAACCAATTGGTAAAATTGCATGTATCGTGATACTGTATTCCTTCCAAGCAGACATGGACGTCGTGGTTATACTGTGACATATAGCAGACATAGACGCCGCGATGCACGATGTATTAACTTTTCTTCAAGCAGACATGTGTCACGTTGCACGATATTCCTTCCAAGCAGACGCGCAATGTCACGCTGCACATACGCAAAATTCCCTTCAAAGCTGACACAAGACGTGACATGCCGAAAGCACATGTACTCTTCCAAGCAGACGCAGACTTGTCATTCCATCGTGACGTATATGTTTGTGTCACGCTGCATGTACATATATTTCTCTGTGGGAGAACTTACTTCAACGGACGCTTGAAACCGTGCGACATTGTTGGGCATGGCAAACTACACTATTCTCGAAAGAACTGCTGGGAAAAGGGCACACGCGGAAGCTGCTCCTGCGGCTAATGTGACACACAACTCACTCCCCAAAAGGAGGCAATATGTCATTCCTTCGAAGCAAGATATGCGCGTCATGTTGCACAGATGTGTCAAGCCGTGCACAGCTGTGCACCCTTTCCTGGCTGACGAAGATAACCTGGGAGAGGGCTGTACTGACAGGAGATGCAAACAACAAAAGAGAGAAGGTAATGATTTCTGCTACAAATCCAATGATGAAAGGGCACCCAGGAACTACCCATGCAAGAAAGTGTGTAAGGAGTGAAGTACAGTAGTTCTTGAGCCATTTATTACACATAGGCCTACTCAAACTGTATCAGAAGGAGGAAAATATCCAACCGTGGAGGAACTTCCAAGACAAAAGGGATGAAATCTTGCCTATTCCAAGAAACAGCAAAGTTCTTAGAAACTCCAAAGGATCTAACAGCTGTAACAACATACGATGACGAAGACTGTTCAGGGGTTTCCTCATCATCACAGGAATGAAGAGAGGGGGGGAAGGGACATGAGGCATGCTCTCACTCACACCCCCAGCCCCCAAGGTGGGTAGGAAACAAGACAGGAATCCCTCAGAGGACAGGAACTTCCACTGGTCCTGGAGAGCAAGTTGGAACCAAATGTATTGTCATAGATCTTGCAACATCAACCTCCATGTTGAGGGAGAGGGGGAACTTGCTAGTTTTAGGCAAACCTTGTCTAAAGCCTCTCAATCTACACATCTGAAAGACTAATACATTACAACATTCCAAGAAACCGCATAGTGAAAATAAAAAAAACATTATTTATGAAAAAGCATTTCAAAACAAGGAGAAAAAGAATGTTGAAGAGGAAGTTCTAAAATGAGGTCGAGAAGATGCATATAACATGATTGTGTTGGCAGGAGAGAGCTGATATCCCTCCAACTCTCCATAGATACGCATAATAAAAGAAAACAGAATACACAAACAAACACCAAGGGAAATGCAGTCCCCGGTTAATGGCGGGCTCGGGGGTTAATGACAATCTGCTTATGGGTTTGTCTAGCGACAACTGGCACTTTCGGGCGCTGAAAATCACATTTCTGCTTATCGGCGCCGAGCATTAGGTATTACGCCCAATACAGGTAGTCCCTGGTTATCGGCAGCCTCGGTTACTGGCGATCCGGTTTTACGGCGCTTGTCTAGTGACGACGATAACCAGATTTATGTCGCTGATAACCGTTATCGGGCACTGACGCCTTTATCGCGTTTCTTCCAGTCGTTATCGCGCCACTAACCGGGATCAGTGCTATTATTGCCGGCTGGGTTACGGGCGATTTTCGCCGTCAATATGCCATCGAACGGAACTCCACCGAGCAACCGCCGACTGCTCGTACGCAATTCAATAGAGAAGGTGATAATGGTGACCGCACTTTTTCGCAAATCGATAAGCCCGGAAATTGCTGAAAATTAAGCCGATTTTCGGGTTATCATCACACTTCAGAATGGAACCCCCACATAACCGAGGGGCTGCCTGTATACAAAAAAGGCAAAAAAAAAAATTAAGTAAAAAATGGTATATAAGAAGAAAGGCTCCAAAACTTATACATACAGATAAAATGAGTCAATATACACGTGAGCAAGAATAAGTGAATACAGGGTACCTGTAACCTGGGGGTTAGGAAGCACAACCACCAGCATTACAAAACTGCATGTTGGAACGCTCTCATTTTAATAGTTCAATCACCAAATATACTTTAAACTATCATCCAAAAATACCCTATAATATAATTTCCAAGTCATCTAACAACATTACCCTTTAAAAATATTTTGTCTTACAGCTATGTGTGGAAAACCTTGTCCCCTACATGCTTAACACAGCCATTTTATCTCATATAGTATTGAAGCCGCCAATGCTTTTTTCAGATGGGGAACATTGGGACTTCAAAAGTAGATTTAATACTTTACAGTACTTACCATATATACTCGTGTAATGCGCGATCTTGTGTATCGTGCGACCCCAAATTTTCACCCTTAAAAAATTATTTTATCATGTACCTCATGTATCATGAAGATCCATTTTTTGAAAGACCAAATTGCCAATAGACTGACCTCTGTTTCACCATCTCTTTATCTATCCCATCTTCTAGAAAGAAAAAAAAAGTAAAAGAGAAAGATAAAAGTATTGTTAGTAACGTTATACTCACTGCGTAAACGCGTACAGCCATAAAAAACCGAACAATACACAGCTGTTTTGCTAAGAACAACTGGATCGGATAACAATAGCTTTTTGCTTGGATTTCAATCATCGTACGATAGTGAAAAATTACCTAATCATGTTACAACATGTTAAGTAGAATAAGATCATATATTTTTTACATTATACCCTTATTCCTTATGTAGAAGTGATCGCAAGGAAATACACTGCTAAATTTATAAGCAAGTTGTAGCTGAAGCTGAGAAACAATGTCTGCTGTTAATGACTACAATTATCATGTATCAGCAACATGGATGAAACTTCTGTACACTTTGGTATGCTTGACCGCAAATAAAATTGAGTAGAAAACTATTTTAATCAAAACTACTCAGCATGAAAGAACACATTTTACTGTTGTTTTCTACGCTTGTTCAAGAATAGTATGTACAGCTCAGACATGATGAAATCATGAGAAAATAGCGAACGGAATCTGTTGATTTTTTTACACAAAAAACATGCCCCTAACGCCATCTATTAACGAAAAAATAACTAAACTTAGCAACGAGACCTATTCAATTCATATTTTGACTTAAAAACACTGTATAACGAAAAAAACCTTGTCCCATATAAATAGAGTATGTATCTGGAGATTCATTTACGCTAAATAGGGGCAAAAAATCTCTCTGAGTTGAGTTACATACAGTGAAATAAACTTACCTCGTAATCACCCTCAGCTAATTTCCAAACCAAAAACATTGATCACTATGTTTCCATTTTATATATATAATAGTAATACAGTAATAAGCACAATATTATTGGATACAGTGAAGTAAAAGTACAATCTTTTAAAGATCCATGTTTGTATTTTATAATAATGAGCATTTAACCCTAAACCACGAGCTCTATTTACAAAAAGTGTCTGCTGTATAACGATTAAGAGTTCATTTTTGGCCCTTTTTGTCATTGCCTGAAGTTTAGTATGCAAACTACTAGAAATAAAAATATCATTATCATATAAATATTGAATTATATGACAGTGCAAAAAAATTTCATATATAATTGTATACAAATCGTGCGCTGTGTGAGCAAAACGGTTAAAGCTAATGAGTTTTTTTTCTTTGTATTGTACACTAAATTGCGATGATTTCAGTATATAACAAATTGTAAAATGATCAAAGCAACACACAGAAAATATCACAAAATGATGCATGAATTCGTAATGCGCGGACATAAAAAAAGTTTTTTTCAAAAATTCACCATAAATAAAAATATTAAAAGAGACTTCGTTTGTTGCAAAAATGAAGGTACTGATTGAATATTACTAGTCTGTAAGTGTTTTAGCTACAATTGCAGTTTTCACCATTTTCGGTAGAGTTAAATGCTGACCGGTTATCTATCTTTTCTATTTACTGTGATTTATATGAAAATATTTCAAAACTGATAAAAGCTACAACCATGAGTTATTTTTTGTTGTATTCTACATGAAATTGCACACATTTTCATATATAAAACTTTATGTAACAGCTATTAGAAAAACGGTGCAAACATTACAACAAAGTGGTGAAAGAATTTCTGAGATTTTCAGCAGAGTTACACGCCGGACGCAAGTGAAAAAGTTTTTTCAAAAATTCACCATAAATCGAAATATTGTACTAGAAACTTCCAATTTGTTGCAAAATGAAGGTAAATGATTGAATATTAATAGAATGTAAGAGTTTTAGCTTACAATTGCGTTTTTCGACCATTTCGGTCGAGTCAAAGTTGACCGAAGGTTGAAATTTTGGCACCATGATTAATATGAAAATATTTCCAAACTGATAAAAGCTACAACCATGGGTTATGTTGTATCCATACGAAATTGTGCACATTTTCATATAAAACTTTATGTAACGACTAATATAAAACGAAAACATTACGACAAAGTGAATGGCAGCAATTTCGAGATTTTCGCCGAGTTACCGGCGCTGGATGTAAGGAAAATTTTTTCAAAATTCACCATAAATCGAAATATTGTACTAGACTTCCAATTCGTTGCAAAAATGAAGGCAAATGATTGAATATTACTGAATAGAAGAGTTTTATTTACATTTTCATGCTTTCAACCATTTCGGGTCGAAATGCTGGACTCTGTTGAAATTTTAAGTAATTTATCGTGATTTATATGAAAAATATTTCCAACCGATAAAAGCTACAACCATGACTTGTTTTGTTGTATTTTACACGAACAAAATATTTTCATATATAAAACTTCTTTATGTAACAGCTAATATAAACGGTGCAAAAATTACGACAAAATGATCAAAGAATTTGAAATTTCTCGCCGACTTTACCGTATGATCGCAGGAAAAGCTTTTCTTCAAAATTCACCATAAATCGAAATTATTGTGCTAGAGACTTCCAATATGTTGTAAATGAAGGTAATGATTTGGAATATTACTAGAATGTAAGAGTTTAGCCAGCAAACGCGTTCGACCATTTCTCGATTGAGTCAAAAGCGAATTAAGGTTGACATTTTTTGTAGTCACTTTGACGGTACGTCCATATAATCCACCCGCAATAGAGAATTTTAAAGACGTATCGATATGTCCAGTCGGCATTTAAGGGCTTATGATTACATAAGCTAATATACTGTATAATGCGAATCTCCTAAAATTAGCTTCAAAATTAGGTCTTCAAAAGTCACATGATATGCGAGTATATACGTAAATATTTAAATTATGCACTGGAAAAAATAAATTATAAATGCAATCAACAGTGATAAACATTCATTGTGTATGTGCATGTTACAATGATTTACAAATTTTCAAATAATATTACAGTATGTAACAAACAAGGCAAAATATCAATAAAATGTTATTTCACTTAGAATCCATTTGTACTTGTATACATAATTATTGGATGTTACTATCATACATGTATATTAAAATCAATCATCCTGACATTTGTAATGTTTTTCTTCTGAGAATTGGCTGATTGAGACCCTACCAAAAGAATCTAAGAAATAATTTTTAGCTGCTAAAAGAAACAAAATGTGGCTTAATGGAATAATTATTTTTAATTTTGTACATAAAAGCTTACATACAGGAATTCATATTTTACAGAGAGAGAGAGAGAGAGAGAGAGAGAGAGAGAGAGAGAGGTGTGTGTGTGTGTGTGTGTGTGTGTGTGTGTGTGTGTGTGTCTCAACACAGCAGCTGGGGATGAGACTTGACTTGACAGGGCCAGAGGAGAGCACAGTATAACCTTGTGTTGTTTAGGTATGGAATTGGATTTTAAATATTTTTGTCATGATTACAGATGAAACATCAACAGTTATAAATATTCTCTGGTGTACTGTTATAATATGTATGATAATAACAGAGTCAGCTAAACTTGTACATAAGTACGTTCAGTAAATTAAGAAAAAGAAAGTAAACACATACCCACAGTAAACAATTACAAATGTCAGGACTATAGTTTTTTATATATATATATATTACAAATGACATATCAATATAATACAGTATAAATGATCCTGTATGTGAAGTACCATTTTATTGATATTTTGCTGTTTTTTCCAGTATGTGAAATAACATTTTATTTATAGTAACTGCTTTTTTTTTTTATTAAAGGATATGTATACAGAGAGAGAGAGAGAGAGAGAGAGGTAGAGAGAGTTAAATGATGCTTATGAACATTGATGTTGTTTTGTGATTTTGCAGATTTTAACCCTTTAATCATGTATTTCACGCTGACAAAAGTTGTCTGTCTGGTGCCAAGTGGACGAAATACGCCGATTACAAAAGTTTTTTTAAATGTTCGCGAAAAATACTTATCGCCTCGCTTATAAAAATTTCAAATCACACGCCTTGAGGGATGGGAGTTCATGGATCACGATGTTGTTTTGTTTACAGCGCACTCCAGCTGCACATGGGCGAATTTCTTCTTATCCCAAAAGAAAGCATCAGCTAACTACTGAAAATCTCAAATTTTTATCATTGTCGTAATTTTTTGCACCGCTTTTCTATTAGCCTTTATAAAGTTTTATACATGAAAATGTGTGCAATTTCATAAACAGAATACAACAAAAATAACCCATGGTTGTAGCTTTTATCAATTTTGACATATTTTCATATAAATCACGATAGTGCCAAAATTTCAACCTTCAGTCAATTTGACTAATCGTAAATGGTCGAAAATGCAATTGTAGCTTAAAACTTTACATTCTAATAATATCCAATCATTTACCTTCATTTTGCAAACAAACGAGAGAAGTCTAGCACAATATTTCGATTTATGGTGAATTTTTTGAAAAACTTTTTACGCCCGCTGCCGCTAACTCTGCTGAAAAATCTCAGAAATTTTTTAGTCACTTTGTCGTAATTTTTGCACCATTTTCTATTAGGCGTTACATAATGTTTTATACATGAAAATGTGTGCAATTTCATGTAAAATACAACAAAAAATAACTCATGGTTGTAGCCTTTATCAATTTTGAAATATTTTCATATAAATCACAATAAGTGCCAAATTTTCAACCTTATGTCAACTTTGACTCGACCGAAATGGTCGAAAAATGAAATTGTAAGCTAAAACTCTTACAATCTAGTAACATTCAATCATTTACCTTATTTTGCAATAAACGGAAGTTCCTCAGCACAATATTTCGATTTATAGTGAATTTTTGAAAAACTTTTTCCCTTACCTCTCTGCATGTGCTAACTCTGCCGGAAAATCTCAGAATTTCTTTTTAGTCACTTTGTCGTAATTTTCTTGCACCATTTTCTATCAGGGCGTTATATAACGTTTTATACATGAAAATGTATGCAGTATCATGTAGAATACAACAAAAATAACTCATGGTTGCAGCTTTAATGTTTAAAAATATTTCATATACATCACGATAAGTGTCAAAATTTCAACTTTCGGGTCGACTTTGACTCACTGAAATGGTTTAAAATGCAAATTGTAAGCTAAAATCCTTACATTCTAGTAATATTCAATCATTTACCTTCATTTTGCAACAAATGGGAAGTCTCTAGCACAATATTTCGATTTATGGTGAATTTTTTATTTTTCATCATCATCATCATTATTATTATAATAATTTATGGTAAAGGCTTCATGAAACCATTGTAATCTTACACACATCATATCCAGGAACATATTTTATTATTAGGACTATTGAATGAAGTGTGGACTTAGAGCATCATAAAAACAGTCATTTTTATCGAGAATTTTTTTATTATTATTATTATCATAATAATTTTTGATTTATTTCTTGACATTTGTGGATAAAAAGAATCCATAATTGGAATTTGAGTTTTGAGATTCACATTCTACACATACACCATGTTAAATGGATTAAAAGTTGAAACATCTAAATTTAATATATTTGAAGCTTGAGCTACTTTGACACATTTATGCTCTTTTATTAACTTTCTTGAATTTCATACTTAATATTCACCACCAAAATATTTTGGTTCATAACAAAACAACAACCCGTTGTAAATCTCGATGCGTACGTTATTTGACCAAAACCGCCCAAGATTGGATTGGTAAAAAAGTTGATGATGATGCTTCATCACACTATAAACATTATAAAGGTATTTTATATTTATTATTTGGGAAAGGTTAATTTGTGTGTTTTGCATCATATACTGGTTTTTAATGCTTACATAAAGTATAATCTTTTCATCATCATCATGTCATTTTCAACACATACTTTAAATAAATTTATCATCTTCTTCATTATTATTATTATTATTCATCATTATCAAAAAAAGAAGAAGAAGAATTTTATTCATGAATTTCTATATCTTTTTCATTAATTGTTTTTATTGATAACCTTTCATCATTTTTTATTATAAAAATTATATTGTAAATAAAATATATAATATAATAACAAAAATATAATTATTGATAAAGTAGAAAAAGTTAAATGTTTATTAAATTCATTCATTTTATTATTAGAAAAAATATTTTAATATATATAAAAAATATTTATAAAAAATAAAATGAAAAAGTAGTAATAATAGTATGAAATCATTAGAACCACAAAATGAAAAAATTGAATGGTGATAAAAACTAGAATTTACTTTTAAAATATCAAAAAAATTAAACTAATTATTGATTTTAAAAATTAACATAATAATTAAAAAATATTAAATATAAAATTGTTAGATATTGATACAATATTTTATTTAGAAATGATTATTTTAATAATAAACATTTTTAATTGATGCAAACTAATAAAAAAGATGAACCTATTATTTTTATTTGAAAATTCGATTAAGAAGATGATGATGATAATAATAATAATGAGTGTTGTATAAAAAAAATTTTTTTCTTTTCTTCTTCATTTGCAGCGATGAGTGAAATTTATTTTTTCATTAGTCCTATTAAACTTGAAACATTGAAGATCATTATTTTTCAATATAATATGGATTTATTAAAACTTTGTGAATATTTTCCAGATTTATCTTTTAATTAAAAATATTTTTCAAAAAAAATTCATGATCAAATAATAACATTAAATGAATCAATATATTTTATCATTTTCATTGAAAAAATAAAATAACTTTATTATTATTAGATATTTTTTATATATATATATATATTTTTTAATTATATTCAAGAAAAATATAAAAAATCACATAAAACCTACTAAAGATTATTTTATTTTATTTTAATAATGTAAAATAATAATGTTTATTATTGTTATTAAAATTTTTTAATAAAATAATATATATATAAATAATATAATATATATATATATATATATATATATATATATATATATATATATATATATATATATATATATATATATATATATATATATATATATAAATAAAAGTAATAATATAATAATGAATATAAAAGAAATATAAAAAAATCACACAAAACTTACTAAAAGTTATTTTATTATTATTTTAAAATAATGTAAATAAAATATATATATATAATAATAATATTTATTCTTGTTATTAAAATTTTTTTAAATAAAATAAAATAACAAGTATCCCTTTAGGAGAAGGATCCGGGAGGTGGGTGTGGGTGGGTGGTGGTGGTGGTGATGTTTATATAATAAAAGATGGTGATAATGTGTACCAGTCCAGTCAGTCCAGTGGTGGAGTTTACTCAGTGACAGTGGAAGAATTAGTTCTTGATATATATATATAACTTGAAACTTTTCTTTTTTATAAAACACATAAACCTTTGAAAATATAATATAATTTTGAATATTTTTATTATGAAAAAGGTGTAGTGACTATGTGCATCATCATCTTTAGACAATAATGATGGGGTAAGTGTTTTTCAAATATATAATTAATAAAAAAAATTTATATATATATAATAAATAAATATATATAAAAAATATATAGACATTATCAATACAGAAATAATTATATCACATGTACAAATGCCAAAACAATAGACTATTCATTAGAGTATAATAGAAGAAAAGTGTTTTGATAATACAGAAAAACTGAATTGGTAAAAGTACAAAAAATTGCTCAATAGATGAAGTGGTTAAAATACAATTAATACGCTGTTATATTAGAATTTAAGAATAGATTTGCATAAAGATTTGTAAAAGTCAATCATCACATTGATATAATGATGATGATGAAAAATTCAATACATTTATAAATGTTAAATCTCTTATTGTCTGGTCGAATCTGATAATTTATTTTCTCAAGTTTTAAGTCTCCTTCACTAAAGAGTTATTTTTTATTTATGAAAAGAAGATTGATAGGTTTATGCAGACTGGTTAATTGTTGTTAAAACCAAAGATCTCTGTTTAAAATGTTTTATTATTTAAGAATAATAGATAGAGTTGATCGTTATAATTTCTTGTCGACAATCCATTGATAGCTGACTGAAATGAGATGACATAATGTTGACCCACGTCATATTTATCATAAACGACAAAATCATTTTGTCCATTTCCATTATGATGATTTAATAAAGAAGATGATTTTGACCTTATAAAAGAAACCATACAAGAAACAGTACCATGATGATGGGAAGAAACAATAATTTATTAGAAAATATACCCATAAATTTTAGTAATGAAATGGTAAAAATTTTTTATGTGAATTAGAAAATTTGCCTACTACAACTTTTAATAATAATGAAATGGCGAATTTTTATATAACAAAAATATTTTATACCTCAACGATATAAAAGATGAATTTTGTTAAAATGACGAAAATGACGATAAAGTCGTCGATGAAAACTTGATTGATCATCATCTATAATCCGACACAAGCTATTCGCTAAAGTTTAAGCGATTATCCAAAGCTGCCAAGTATTTTTCAAAACTTTTGGTTTAAAATGGCCCACGGAAAGAGTAAATCAAACGCCGAACAATTTGCAAGGCGGATTTTTTATACCGCATAGAGATTGTGTACTTTGTTTTCATTGTTTAGGTGGACTTAAAAATTGGGAATTGATGACGATCCGCTGGTACGCCAGTAAATATTATCCAACTGTAACTTTGTTTCCAATAGAATATTTTAATAATATTGCATCAAAAAATTGAAAAACCCAGCTTTAGGGTCTTTTTTTTTTTTTTTTTTAAAAACGGGTTTTAAATATTTATAAAAACAATAATAAACCGTTCTTTAAACATATTTTCAAATGTTTAAAGAAAATCGACGGATCGCTTTTATCCCGTTTTCAGCCACACATTACCATTAATAATAATAATAATGAAGATTATTCTAATGAGGATATTTTACCTACAGCTTTACATTAGCAGTATCATTGAAAAGTTAGATTTGGCCAAAGTATGTTATATAAATACCTGGGGACTTTTTATCCTTCGTTATTACAAGTCTCTTCTTTTGTGCGTTTTGCTCCTGTGCCTCCAAAAAGAAAAAATTTTCCTGTTACACTGTCCAGTTTGTCGTGAAAGAGGCTGGGGCTCCGCAATCGCAGTACTGTTTAATTAAAAGATTTTTTTTGTATTTTCAGGTTATGACAAGATTACATTTTTTATGATAATATATAATGCATATGATAATAATCATTTTAAAAATAAAACAAATACTGCATGTCAGTTTAATAAAAATAATGAAAATGTTTCTTCGTCTCTTTTCCTTTAGCCTTTTACTGATATTCCAGTGCTCCTCTCCGCATCATCAATATATATACATTTCCTTGGCATTATTGATTAACATTAAAAATCGTTTTGTTAAAATATTTTATAAATTATAGGAACAAGTTCAAGATTCTCTTCTGTCTTTTCTCCCAATTTTCCTCAAGAAATTAAAGATTTATATCCACAGATTTTTCCCTTGAATTTCTTTCATTGGGTTGTAACATGTTGAAATGTTATAAACACGAATGACAACAATCCGTGTTTGGTTCTTTCGTGTGTTTGTAATTAATAAACTTACATTTAGCGGCAACGCAGCTGTCTAAGTATTTGAAGAATTTATAATGAATTTGTTAGGGAAAAATTTGAAATAAAAATATTACAGCAGCGACAACAACCTCTTGTGCTACTGAAGAATTAGCTCTTTGAAACTTTTCTAAAAAACATTACAATGATCATACTGGTGTAGAAAAACTGATTTGGGTAATAACTATAAATTATTGTGACGGTTATCCAGGTGAGTCATTACAATTTGAAGAAAAGAAAATAATAGCCAGTGTGATGGGAAGTACTCTTTTAACGCATGAAGAGTTTATAAAAATATCAAACAAGAACCCTCAGGGTTTAACAACGTTGTTTTGGAGGATAGAAGAGGCCCCTGTTAGTTTCTTGCTAATCCTGTAAATTTAAATATTGTAAAGATTTAAAAAGGATGAAAATTATGGCTGATTGCTCGAACTTTTAAACCTAGAGTATTATCAAATTATATTTTTGCCAAAAGGTAGGATGACTTTTGTGACCAAGACGTCGTCATGGGTAGTCCAGGTCTCTGCAAAAACAGCAGTGTAAATGATCTAGGGGAGGATGATTAACCACTATATTCAGAAAAACAGGATAATCAAAGGAAATTAGAACGAGCCTAGGTGAATTCTAACCCGATAGAATTTTTAGGGGAATTAATGTGAATATGGTGAGAACCAAAAATAATAATAATTTTCCTTGTGTCAAATAAAAGAAAATGTCGTTACGGAAATTAGTAACGATATCTGAAAAACGTTTAGAAATTTAAAATCAATGGGTGAAACTGTTTTAATGGAAGAAATAATAATAATAATACCAATTTTATTGTCCTATTCTTGAAATATTATTCACAATCATTTATAACAGAGTCTTTTTAGCTAAAGGCCAGTGGAATTGCCGTTTACCAATTTGTTTAAATTTAGCTGTATTAATCGTAAACGGTTTGTAGAAATGATGGTAAAATTTTCACGAGAATTTTAATTTCTTTATCCAGGTAATGAATGTATATATTATCTTTAGAATCACTTACCATTATTCCCCGATGTTTTACCGCCAAATATAATATTGAGGTTATAATCGACGTGGCTAAGTGAAAGTTTATCAAAACAAAGGGAATTTTGTAATAATTTAGTTAGAGAAGTTTTACATTCTTTTCTTCTTCATCATTTCTTCATCCTTACCTTTATCAATTTCCTCTCGTTCTTCTTTTATTTACAATAATAATAATGATGATGAAAATAATGATGATTCAACTTATACGGAACCCGCTTATTCACCTGAATACGTATTCTTTATAGCTTTTAAATTTTCAGCTAATACTCATTCAAATTGAAGTAATAGGATTGGACCACGTTGGTATAAACTTCCGTAAGAAGGCGAGGTAAGGCAAAAATATTTGTCATTTTTAAAAATTAACAGAAAACCTTTCTTCAGATTATGATTCTGTTAAAGCCATTATTTTGAGAACATGACCTTGTTCCTGAGGCCTGCCAGGGGTATTCGGAACTACAAAGAAAAATCTGGATATAACACCAAGAAGTTTGGAAAAGACGCCAGAGTTTATGGATGACAGGCTCATGGATATCAACGCACTTATGATTACAAAGATGGATGTCAGGAATTGATATTGATAATAAGGAATTTAAAGAGCTGTGGCTAGGGATTTTAATTGTTTCAATTTTATGTTTTACAGATATTGATTATTTTAACCACATATGTACATGTATTCTGTACCTGCCGTATATTATCCATCATATATCCTAAGTATGACTAGCCTACATATACATTTTATATTATCCCAAAAATGTGCATGTATAGTACCTGTTATTACGGTTTTAGTATATGAAATCTTATCATGCTTGAACTCCTTGATTAATACTTACTTTTATTGCTGTATTTAACATTTTTATTGTAGGCATTCAAACCATCTGTCTGGTCTGTTTACATTTTCTTATCCGCCATTTGCATTGCCAGTCGGGCTACACGTATGACGATTTATTTACTTTTTATTTATTTATAGGTTTGAATTAAATACATATTTGACAGATAAGACGCACTTTTTAACAAAAAAAGGCCTAAAAATCCCCCAAGCGTCCTATGTACATAATGTAGGCTCAAAATTTAAGAATTTTGGCCGAAATTATACATGAAACGTCACGTAGATGTTGTAGCCTAGCTAACATTCGGTGTTATCCTAATAACCTATTAAAAAACAACAAAGTTTATTATAATTATGTATCATTATCACACTTACCATCACCGCAATTACTACTGCTAGTATTATAATCAATATCTCCGTTGTTATTATCGATATTTTCATTAAAATGTGTTAATATCATTATAAATCGTCTCACAGCGGATCGCGAAAACATTCCACATTTACAGACTTACAGTACGTGTGCTGCCACCTATTGGTGATTATCTCGAGAGCTTTACGGATAACAAGGCTTCGTTCAGTTGATAGTTGGCAATTCCTGCTAACATTCTCTTTACGCATAACAACATGGCTTCGATCAATTGGTGGTTGACAATTCCTGCTACCATTCTCTTTAGGCATAATAACAAGGCTTCGTTGAGTTGATACGTTTCGTGACTCGTGCTAGCATTCTCTTTTAAGAATAATAACATGGCTTTGTTCAGTTGCTCACGAGACTCGGCGTTACATAGGAAACATTTTTATTTATTGGATTTTACCCTTGATTGCATACTTTTATAATATATAATGGATATATATAACATATATTACCGTAGGTAACATCTTTATTAATGTTTTTGCTGATTCTGCCGGTAAGAAACAATGTTTACAAATGAATGTGTTGCAATCTATTGGTAAACCTATGAGGTAGCTTTTCAGCAGCAGACAAACATTCGATCGTAGTAAATGGCTGATTGTATAATACATATTTTGATAAATATAAATATGGTAAATAACATCTTTATTAATGTTTTTGTTGATTCTGTTGGTAAGAAACAATATGCATATGATAACCTAATACTACAGTTTTTACTTACCAAATTCATATGAGCATAGGCTAGAAAACCTTATTTTTTCCCTCAATGTCCTGCTGAAATTGGGGTGCGTCCTATGCAGACATATGCGTCTTATAAGCCATCAAATACGGTAATTTGTTATTACATTTGATTTATTTGCAAAAATTAGAAATACAAAATACATTACAAAAATATGAATCTTTTACCATTTTCGAACAACACAAACACACTGAACGCTGCCGAAAGCTGAGCATCTCTCGGATATGAGCGCTGCCGGGTAGCGGGAAAGTATCGTATTGGGCTCGATGTATTTTAGCAAAATATAAAATTAAATATCATTATATATCATTATATTGTCGTAACAAGTCGCATAGGTGTAAAGTCAGATATATATATATATATATATATATATATAAATCATATAAGTTGCATAGGTCGTAAGTATATATATAACTACCTGTATATATATATATATATATATATATATATATATATATATATATATATATATATATATATATATATATATATATATATATATATATATATATATATATATAATATATATATATATATATATATATATATATATATATATATATATATATATATATATATATATATATATATATATATATATATATATATATATATATATATATATATATATATATATATATATATATGTATGTATGTATGTATGTATATTATATATGTATATTATATATGTATATTATATATATATATATATATATATATATATATATATATATATATGTATATATATATATATATATATATATATAATATATATATATATATATATATATATATATATATATATATATATATATATATATATATATATATATATATATATATATATATATATATATATATATATATATATCACATATATTATATACAATCAGAAAGCTACAAATATATACACATATACATGTTACAGAATTTTTTAAACCCCCAAGATAGGGTATATGAATACCATCTCCCATACCCAATTTAACTCAGGTGGGATGCATATCCCACCTCTGCCATGTTGACCCTTTGCAAATAGCTAAAACCTGTGAATACAATCAGAAAGCTAGAACCCTTTAAAAACACTTAGAACTGCATATTTTGATCGTTCAAACACACACAAAACAAACTAAAAATGCATCTTATACAGGTTATTATCCTGCCACTTACCGATGGGTTAGGTTCCAAGAAAACCATCGTTTGTTGAAAAAACGAAGAAATACCAAAACGTTATCTTGAACATAGCCTAGCATACAGTAGGGTATGACGGTGCCATGTACTGTATACATATATGGCAGAGCCTAGCCAATGCTGTAAAATATACCTCTACATAAACGGTATAGTAATTATTAATATCAGCTAATTCTGAGGTTCATGCAAAGTGACTTATGATAATTCAATACAAAGAGAAATTGAATAACAAACAAGAATTAGCTTAGCCTACACTATGGTATATTGTTTACATACACTTGGTAGCTTAGCCTACATTATACTCTCCTCTATATTCACATATCATACTATACAAATGTCAGCATAACTGATACCCATCTTTTCCATGGATCTTTTAAAATGTTATGCCTTAATTCACTTTATTCAATAATATTGTATATATTCTTATATTGCTTTTGTATTATGAATTGAATCATAGTAAAAATTAATGTTTTGGTTTGAAAACGTTCAAGTGGTGTTTATTTCACTAGCATTTAACTCAGTTCCGGTGGGTGCTTTTCTTGCTTCTAGTTAGCGTAAATGTATATTCTAGATACTTTTTATTTATATGGGGCAAGGTTTTTTTCGTTATATGAAGTGTTTTTAAGTCGAAATATTGGTTTATTTGGGGCATTTAAAAAATACCTCTTGTGAAATTAATTCATCTTTTATTTTCGTTAGTAGATGACGATGGCCATTTGGGCCTTTGGGGGCGTTTGTTTTGTGTAAAAAAATTCAAGATTCCGTTAGCTATTTTCCGTTGATTTCATCATAATGCAAGCTTTATGTATTTATTGTTTATCGGTGTAAAAATAACAGCTATGTGTTCTTTCATGCACAGTAGTTTTGATTAAAATACTTTCTCTCATATTTTAATTGGTTATCGAAGTTTAATCCATGGTGCTGATGCATGATGATTTACAGCTTAGTCATCAGCAGTCTGAACATTGTTTTCTCAGCTTCAGCTACAACTTGCAGCTTAAATTTAGAAGTATATTTCCTTGGCGATCTTATATATCAGTCCTATTCTACTTAATGTCAATTGTGCCATAACGCACGGTAATTGTTTTTACCGCATTTCGATGGTTGAAATACCAGGTAAAAGGCTTTTTGCTATCCGATTCCGTTATAAGCAAAACAACAGTTTCGTGGTCGGTTGTTTATGGCTGCACGCATTTACGCAAGAGTATAACATTTCTAACAATACTTTTATCATTCTCTTCTACTTTTTAACCCTTAAACGCCGACTGGACGTATTTCACGTCGACAGAAATTGTCTGTCGGGTGCCAAATGGACGTAAAATACGCCGACTACAAAAGTTTTTAAACATTCGCAGAAAAATACTTATAGGCCTCGTTTGCAAAAAAATTTAAAATCGCGCCTTGAGGGATGCTGGGAGTTCATGGATCACGCTGTTGTTTTGTTTACAAGCATGACCCAGCCGCGCATGCGCGAATTTCTTTCTTATCCCAAAAGAAAGCATCAGCTAACTCTGCTGAAAATCTCAGAAATTCTTTAGTAACTTTGTCGTAATTTTTGCACCGTTTTCTATTAGCCTTTACATAAAGTTTTATATATGAAAATGTGCTCAATTTCATGTAGAATACAACAAAAAATAACTCATGGTTGTAGCTTTTATCAATTTTGACATATTTTCATATAAATCACGACAAGTGCCAAAATTTCAACCTTTGGTCAACTTTGACTCGACCGAAATGGTCGAAAAATGCAATTGTAAGCTAAACCTCTTACATTCTAATAATATTCAATCATTTACCTTCATTTTGCAACAAACGAGAAGTCTCTAGCACAATATTTCGATTTATGGTGAATTTTTGAAGAAAAACTTTTTCCTTACGTCCGCGCTAACTCTGCTGAAAATCTTGTAAGAGCCTGACGCCGTCTCTTCCAAACGTGTGTGTTCGTCTTCCATCGGAGTGGACAAGACAACAAGAGCATCTCGTTTTCTTTCTCTAAAGGAACGCAATTTCAACCATACAATATTTCCGTCTGTTTCTCCTAACCATTGTTGTCTTGATGTATGTACAATCACCACTACTTGCATTGCCATGCAAGCATTCTAATCATGTACTCATAATGTTCCAACGAATCTTCTGTATCAAACTGTGTGTATGTTTCTGTTTGTGAAGATGCCAGATGTCTCACCACTCCGATGGATGATTTTAACACACGAACACACACGTGTTTGGAAGAGACGGCGTCAGGCTCTTACAATCATAGAAATTCTTTAGTCACTGTCGTAATTTTTGCACAGTTTTCTATTAACCGTTACATAAAGTTTTATATATGAAAATGTGCACAATTTCATGTAGAATACAACACAAAATAACTCATGGTTGTAGCTTTTATCAGTTTTGAAATATTTTCATATAAATCACGATAGGTGCCAAAATTTAAACCTACAGTCAACTTTGACTCGACCGAAATGGTCGAAAAATGCAATTGAAAGCTAAAACTCTTACATTCTAGTAATATTCGATCATTTACCTTCATTTTGCAACAAACGGGAAGTCTCTAGCACAATATTTCAATTTATGGTGAATTTTTAAAAAAATTTTTCCTTACCTCAGCGCTCACTAACTCTGCTGAAAATCTCAGAATTTCTTTAGTCACCTTGTCGTAATTTTTGCACCGTTTTCTATTAGGCGTTACATAAAGTGTTATACATGAAAATGTGTGCAATTTCATGTAGAATACAACAAAAATAACTCTGTCAGTTTTGAAATATTTTCATATAAACCACGATAAGTGCCAAAATTTAAACCTACGGTCAAATTTGGCTCGACCAAAATGGTAAAAAAATGCAATTGTAAGCTAAAACTCTTACATTCTAGTAACATTCAATCATTTACCTTCATTTTGCAACAAACGGGAAGTCTCTAGCACAATATTTCGATTTATGGTGAACTTTTGAAAAAAACTTTTTCCTTACCTCCGTGCGCACTAACTGCTGAAAATCTCAGAATTTCTTTAGTCACCTTGTCGTAATTTTCGCACAGTTTTCTATTAGGCGTTACATAAAGTTTTTTATATGAAATTGTGTGCAATTTCATGTAGAATACAACAAAAAATAACTCATGGTTGTAGCTTTTATCAGTTTTGAAATATTTTCATATAAATCACGATAAATAGAAAAAACCTACCTTTGGTCAACTTTAACTCGACCAAAATGGTCAAAAACTGCAATTGTAAGCTAAAACACTTAAAATCTAATAATATTCAATCAATTACCTTCATTTTGCAGCAAACGGGAAGTCTCTAGCACAATATTTCGATTTATGGTGAATTTTTGAAAAAAACTTTTTTTTATGTCTGCTCGTTACAAATTCATGCATCATTTTGTGATAATACTTTCTCTGTGTTGCTTTGATCGTTTTACAATTCATTATATACCAAAATCATCGCAATTTAGTGTACAATACAACGAAGAGAAAAAAATAACTCATTAGCTTTAACCGTTTTGCTCACAGCGCGATTTGTATACAGTTATATATGAAAAGAAAAGAAAGAAATTCATACATGTATAAGACCCTCTGCTACCTTACACTTACTTTTAACTAAGTATTGCAGTGCATACAAACAAAAACTGAACTCGGACAATTAAGGATTTGTATAACTCTACGAACCAACGTCATCCCCAGTTAAACCACTTTATAAATTACACGCATTTAAAACCCCTTAAAAAAAACAAAGAGAGAGACAAATACCCAGAAAAAAAGAAAAAAAAAAGATCATAACACCAGTACAACAACAGAATTAACCCATAGTGATTCCCATTAACCCGTCTTTTTAATTTTAGGTATGTGTCAACCGAGACATACCCGTGTTCTCGTCTCGAACAACAAATCTTTCTTTGCTTCTACAACGCAGAAAGGACCTTCAAATTTCGGACCCAGCTTATAGTTCAACTGATTCCTGACATTTATCTTCACATGATCCCTATGTCCAACAGCCACTTTAACTCTATCTGGCTTTGTGTTGCTCCTATCTACCATGTCTCGCGTTTTCATTTAAAGATTCTTAGCAAGGCGTGCATATCTCTCTTTCACGGTACCTACAAGCGACTTAATTGTACCGTCACCTGATGGAATGGGCAGCAAATTGAACGCACCCCACGCTGGGTAACCAAACAGCGCCTCACTGGGAGACATTCCAATGGTATCACTTACCATACAGTTAATACTATGTTGGACCTGTGGAAGATATCGATCCCAATTTGGATCATTACCTCCCACGGTCACCCAAAGAGCTTCAGTGACCTTCCTATTTGCTCGTTCACACAGGCCATTCGCTTCCGGTGTATAGAGGATAATAGTGACTTTCCTAATACCCATTACATCTGCAAGACACTCTAACATCCTATTCACAAATTCACACCCATTATCTGTAATCAGAACCTCTGGTATCCCGTACTGGCACATACCCATTAAAGAATGCGATTGCCACCTCTTCCACTGTTTTATGCTTGAGTGGGAAAATCTCTAAGAACCTAGTTAATTCGTCAACAACCACCAGCAGGTGCCTATGGTCATAACTAGATTCACAGAAATTCTCAACAGGTCCATGTGGGCTCTTGCTGTGGGTCTGGTAGGAATCGGGAATGAACCCAATTTACACAAAATGACCCTTGATGGCTTACATGCATTACAGACTGAACAACTCACAAAGTCTTCTATTGCGCTAAGCATATTCTTCCAAAAGAATTGCCCCCGTACATTTTGATACGTTTTCTCAATCCCCAAATGCGGGCTGCCAGACCTACCATGAACAGTATCTAACACTGTAGGTACTAAACTCCTAGGAACGACTATTTGCATCGTATCACCCTTATCCTCACTATTTCTTAATCTGTATCTAATCTTCCTAACTAACAAATAACCCTCTAATTCAAGTCCTGCAAAAGGCAGCTTATAACCCTTCCTAACTAATTCCCCTTTAAGAAACGCTTTTGCATCTCTCAGAACTTCATCTTCATCTTGCTTTGCTTCTACTAAACTAATATCCCAATCTATGCTATCCCCAGATACATAACATGCATGAGTACCGTCTTCATCAACAAAACTCCTACTAAGGGCGTCTGCTACGACATTCAGTCTACCTTCTACTGTTTATACTTTAGCTTAGCATCAAAATCTCTGATTGTCAAATACCACCGGGCTTTTTTTGGGGAAAGATCTGGCTTATTAAAAAGATCCAATAATGGCTTATGATCCATCAGAACCTCTACTTGATTGCCCAACAATACCATCTTAAAATGAACGAGAGATTAAAAACCATGGCAAATGCCTCTTTGCCTACTACCGACCATAACCGTTCATTGCTACCTCATGTCTTAAACTTCCTACTGTAACATGCAATCAGATTGAGTCTTCCATCGAACTTCTGCATAAGGCATTCCCCTATACCATCATAACTACCAACGTGAAAGGACGTTCCAAATCAGGAAAACCTCAACACTGGGGATTTATCAAGGCATCCTTGATTTTTGGAAAGTTACTTGCTGTCCATCTCCTCCATACAAACTGCACATCATCCCTCAGAACATCTGTCAAAGGAGATGCCAGAACACAAAAACCCTTCACAAATCTACGGAAAATCTAGCCATCCCCAAAAATGACCAAATCTGCTGCTTAGTCTTGGGAGTGGTAAACTCTACAATTGCCCTAACTTTATCATCATTCACTCTAACACCCTCTTTAGAAATGACATGACCTATACATGACCTAAATATACTATCTGCTCCTTGAGAAAATTACACTTGGCTAACTTTATCTTCAAACCCGCCAATCTAAGCCTTCTACAAACCTCCCTCAGAACTTCTAAGTGTTCTTCTCCTGAATCCGTGGCAACTAGGATGTCATCCATGTAGATGAACACCTTTTTCCCTAATGAGCCATGCAACACTGTATTCATTAGCCTAGTAGATGTCATCGGACTGCCTGTTAAACCAAACGGCATTCGTGTGAACTCATAATGCCCCTTTGGCAAAGAGAAGGCCGTGTACTTTCGACTCTCCTCGCTAAGCGGTACCTGCAAATACCCTTTCATTAGATCAATTGAGGAGTAGATCCCCCCTATCTCTACAAATAAATCTGGCAAACATGCCACATGATAGTGATCAGGAATGGTTTTCTCATTCAACTTTCGAAAGTCTACACACCACACACGGACTGAACCATCCTTCTTAGGCACTGCTAGCAACGGGAAATTAAAGGATGATGAACTGGGCCTAACAATGCCTTCTTCTTCCCACTTATTAACCTCTTGCTATACCTGTTCCCTAATCTTAAAAGGAATCCTATATGAAGGAACAAAAATAAGCTTAGTTTTGTCCTCTAATATAATTTTGTGTTCTAGCACATTCGTTAATCCTAACTTATCCCCTTGGAGTGCGACCATGTTCGCAAACTCGGCCAGAATATCTTCTACACCCCCAACATACTCTTTATAATCAGCATTGGCTAACTGATCCCTAAAAACTTGCCTTCTAGCTTGTAAATCTGCCTCTGGAAAAGAACAAAAATCCCCAACAAAATTCACTGAATTATCTTCATCGATCCAGTCAACAAAGTCGATTGCATAAGTACCCTTCTGGTAATTGCGAACTGAATCATTGCAGTTTAGCAATTCCACCCAAGTGTCCCCTGAATCTGATACCCTATTTATAGAACCCATACACAAAACCCCCTTCAGCTTCTTGCTACCTTCATCTACACATATGTGTCTGGATTTATGCACTCTTTTTACTCACACTCTCACCATCACAACCATACTAGGACCAAGCACCACATCCTCCGCCAACACCCCCTTATAACGCTTCTCACCCCCTGACACCTGCTCCTCATTTACACACACACCCTCATGTACACCCGATCCATCGTCAACCACTACACTCACACGTTTACCCTCATATGGCACAAACACCCCAGGTACTCCCACATTTATACCACCTACCCCTGCACGAACTGATATTTTCCATCTCTGACATGCTGGATTGCCCAGCAACAATGTATTCCCCAAAGCACCCCCTCATATAACCAAAAATGGTTCTGTGAAATTTTTATCCCCAAGAGACAAATCTATATTTACACATCCCAAAACCCTTAACCTATTTGCTTGAATGTCGCAAACTGTTTGCCTAGCAGGCCTCAATTGATCGATCGGAAAACATCGACCGGAACATCTCATAATCCATTAAATTTATAGAAGCGCCTGTATCTACAAACACCCTTACATTTATCCCCTGCAGAGAACCATTCACTATTGGCTTTGACCCTGAGGGTTCCCCTAGAAGAACTATATCACAAGGAACCATCTCCCTGATTTCCTTGCGCTCTGTTGCTCGGTCCACCAAAAATTTCACCCGCCCTTAGTGGTTCCCGGAAAACCCCCTTGAGGAGTTATCCTACCTGTGAGACCAGCACTCCGAGGTGTGCTTCTAGACTCCATCTGTTTGAGGAGCGGGCAAAACCGCCAACCATGATATGCTGACTTACAAGCACTACAATATTTCGCTCTACAAAACTTCTTGGTATGGCCCCGCCTATTACAATTGTAACAACGTCTTTGAGATCCTAAACCTACAGAAGATTTTTCCTCCTCTGTCTTAGCACACCATCTCATCACTGTAGAGTCAGAATTACTCTGTGTCTGATGATTCGGAATAGCCCTGGAAGATTTTGGCATCCTGTCTGTAAAGGAGCTATCAACTGTAGGACACTTTGCTAAGTGTTTTCTAACTTGCATGAACAGAAAATTCTTGTCCAACCCCTCCACTGTTTCCTTGTCGAAACTATTTACAATAGTATCAGGGATATCATTCAACATCCATGCATACCGTAACAGTTCCTCCAAATCCTTTATTGTAATAGCACCTCCATTTACCCAGCCAGAATTCTTCAATTTCTTCGAGAAATCCCTTGTAGCATCAAAGCATCTGGCACTAAACATAACCAGCGAATCTTGGCCGTTACAGACCTTGAAAAGAGCTCTGAGATCTTGAACTATGTCACCAGCTCCAGCTGTTCCGTATGATGCTCTCAAAAACTCCTTAAGATTGTCCCAGGTCCTACACTCCAAAAAGTGATGACTCCGGCAACGTTCTCCAATGTCTTCTTTATCCAAACTAAGGAAACCTTCTGCTTCATTAAAAGCTTCTACCCCATCTGTTATTTTCTTAGTGACCAAGAAGTTTGTAACCCCCCTCTATAAAAATTTCAAAAGGAACTGGAAGAACACCATCCACCCGGCCCAGAAACGGCCAAACACCGTTATTCACCAATGTAAACTTATGTAACATCGTAATTTTATTCTCTTCTTCACCATGTTGTCGGAACGAATAATTCTCCAAGTTCCAAGAGAACGTCCCGATCTCAACTTCATAAAAACAAACGAAAAAAATAAATAAATAAAAAAATTTAAAAATTAAAAACTCAGCAAATTCCCTCTACTAACGCCAATGCGAACTATTAACCCCACAACAGCAAAATACTAACTCCACATGCAAACCATGAAGTCCCTAACCGCAATTGCGATCCATAAAAAAAAACAAAACGAAAGAAAGATTCTAAGCACTGAAGCGAACGATGAAGGAGAACCACTTCAGTCCCTCCTCCACACAAAAGCGTCGGCCCCGTAGAAAATGGGAGCAGCGGGATAACTTCGATAACCCTGACTCAATGACATCACCACTCGTCATCCCCCTGTTCATATCAACTGAGTGCCACTGCTTCCGTCATCCAAAGCCTGAATTGGTTAGTTCCCCCCTAATCTCAATACACAACTAACCCAAAGAGAGTACTTATCCACACTTTCCCTAAAAACTTTGCTATACAAGTACTCAGAAGCAATACCTCAATCTGAAAAGAAACACTCGAGATTCAAACTTAATTCGCTCACTGACACACCCACTTTTCACAACAAGTCCATAACAACTGTCTTGCCACTGCATCTCCTTCCCGAGGCAACAGAAACTACCGCAGTCAGCAATCAAAGCTACCATCCTACTTCTTCACAGACTATTGGAATATGCCCTATCTAACCTTAAACCCACGTCGCCAGTCTCTCAGAAGGCTTAGTAGTTTGTCTTCACTGCCACCAAAAATCTATTACCAAGAAAATTTCAGGACGTTTTGCTTACCTGCTTTTGAAAGTCTGATTGTCTCTCCCCTTATGGCAGCGCTGCTGATGACCGGGCAGAACGCAGCTGGTTCCCTCCTGGACTCTCTCTCTCTCTCTCTCTCTCTCTCTCTCTCTCTCTCTCTCTCTCTCTCTCTCTCTCTCTCTCTCTCTCACCCTAAGGCTTCAGCGAAACACGCTCTACCCAAAATAATTTATTTTCGAAAATATTTAACAAAACTAAATGGCAAAAGTAATTTTAAAATGTAAGTCAATCTTGACAAGATACGATTGCAAGAATTTAGCAATGATTATACATCTTAGTTGCCAGTTACCCAAAACAACCTAACTGAAACATAGTCATATTCTATAACTTGCACAGGTCATAAAAATAGGTCAGAGTCTATTTCATCCCTACAGAGTACATTCTTGACCTCTTAGCTTGGTGAAACTCCTAAGGAAGACAATTGGAATTGTTCCTTTAGTTTCTTAAAAAATAGAAATGCAAAACACTGGGAATTCCACCCATGCACATCATAGCAGTGAAGTAAGCAAAATATATAGGAAGAATGCAAAAATGGGAATTCCTCCCACGTTACTCAAAAACAGGAAACACGATATAAATGGATGAAACAAAATTACAGTTTGGTAAATATGTGCTTCTTACCTCGTCACAGCATATCAGACAACTTAAGGTTTGAACACACTTCACCCACAGGACTCTAACTTTGAGCCTGTGACTAAAAAGAGGGCTGGTCATATAATGCCCTCCTATTTCCCATTTCCTCCTGTCATTTCTTGGGACCCCACCCCAAAGGACACATACAAACTTACACCCTCACCGGAACCTGTAATTTCTGGGGAACATACCTGCCGTGTCAGGTCATATGGTCTCATGCTTTAAAACGACTGACATCAAACTTCTTTAATGAGGAAACACGTCAGATATACACTCAGCATTCCTCAGGAACATTTGGCATGGTTTCTATGCCCACTTGTTAACTCACTCATCCTTATTCCATGTTTCATGTGTATATATACAGGCAGTCCACAGTTTACAACGGGGTTCCTTTTTTACTCTGCATCGTAAACCGAAAAATTATCGAAAATCGTCAAAAATCCTAAGAAAACCTTACTTTTAATGCTTTGGGTGTATAGAAAATGATGTAAACTGCATTTTTATTGAGTTTTTCATCAGAAAAAACCTTCAATTTTTATTATTCTGCCGTTTTGGAGCCATATTTCTTCTGTTGGATCGGCATACGATGCGTCGTAACCCTGGAACATGCGCCATAAACCGGGAAATAATTTTTGATGAATATATTTGAAAAGCATTGTAACCTCGCAACGTCGTAAATCGGACCCGGTCATAAACTGGGGACTGCCTGTATATATATGTATATATATGTGTGTGTGTGTATATATATATATATATATATATATATATATATATATATATATATATATAGGCCAATATATATATATATATATATATATATATAATATAAATATATATATATATATATATATATATATATATATATATATATATATATATATATATATATATATATATATATATGTACACAAGTATTCCAGTGATTTTGTTTGATTATTGGGGTGGAGATTCTTTTCTTGCATTGGGTATAATAGTCATTGTATTTACTGTATTGTGTAGGATTAAGGTTAAGGGAAAGAAAAAGTGTCTGTGCATTGATAATTATCAAATTAACTGTGTGTCTTCTGGATTGACGATAGGTTAGATTGTGTTTAAGTAGGGTTCAATCCATAAAATTATGGTACAGAGAAATTACATACTAGCATCTTATGTGTAATTAACACAATTTGTAAATAAAAAAAACAGTCACTTGTATGATTTATTCCCCAAAAGTTGCTTAACTAGACTGCTGCTCGCTCTTGATATAATCAGCACTGGTTCCCATGAGAGTGAAACCACAACAAAGTTTCAAATAGTCTTGTCCACCCAGGGGACTCAGGTTGCCTGAGTAGGACGTGATTCTTGACTTAAGGAGCCCAGCTCATTTGCCGTATGAGCAATTGAGAGAGTTGTCAAACAGAGATCTGACTCTAAGACTGTTTTCCTTTCTTGGCCAGGCTTTGGCAAAGAGAGTAGGCAAGCTTCGTGGCCTTTGATGCTAAGCACTCGAGGGGATGGTGATCTGTTACACTTAAGTTTGTCCCAGGAATTCATAACTAAGACTTGGAATCCTTCGGTCTCTGACGCCAGATGCAAGTCCTTTCGATCCCCTCCCGAAGGACTTTGCAGCTAATGATCAGGAAGAGATGCTACTATGTTAAGTTATGGTACTGTTACTACCTCAAGAGAACTTGGCATCTCAGGCCCGAGTGTTGACAAGTCTTTGTTAGTATGGCTCTACCAAGACAGGTGTCCAAGAACACAATCTCTTTAGGGGTTTGTGAGACATCAAACAAGCGTACTCTTCGTCTGATGAGGTAGACAGGAGCACAGTCTGGGCGAGAGCTCACGAAGTTAGGGGCAACGCCCCATCCTTTGCATTCTGGAAGAACCTGTCGGATTAGCAGGTAATACGAGCAGTTATGTGGTTGCCCCAGACCAAATTTACCTCGTTTTACCTTCAGGATGTTGCCCACAAGTTCTTGGACACTTTTTCCTTGGGTCTTGTGTTGGCTGCCCAACAAGTTGTGTAGTTCAATTCAGCTTCCCTAAGGGGAAAGGTAGCATCTTGTCTAAGATGTTCAGTTAATGAGAGAGAATGTGTGTGAGTGACTGGTCTCCTCCCTTTTCTCTCTTACCTGTCTTTCTCATAGAACAGAGAGGAGGGTAGCGACCTGTCATGCGCTGGACGGACAAGTTTTGCAGGTGACTACATGACAGGAGCATCTTGTCCATCTTTTTGTAGACTGATTGGGTGAATTTCCCCCATCTACCTAGACAAGGGGAGAGAGGGATAGACAGTGAAATAAATCTGTTGATTTTATCAGCAAGTTTTATTGTCTCTGATACTTTTGGATTTCTTTTTCAAAAGTAATGTTGCAAACTCATTACTTTAAGCTCAGAAGTCTAGCATTGGCAACATCCCATATGTCCAACAAGGAAGGTATTCCCGGGTTGGTAGAACCAAACCAGTCAATTCAGAGATTTGCCCAGACTCCCCACACCAATGGGTAAATCTCATATGTAAAGAACAAAGGTTTGTATTTGTGTAGGGACAAACAGCAAATTTTTAAAGTAATCTGTATTTTTCCTAACATACAAACCTCTTAAGTTCTTTACATTTACATCCCATCTCAGCCACCCATCATTCAGTTGCCTGGGCCGAAAGGCAAAATGGAGTGCAGACCGATGAGTGGGTGGGGCTTCCCCTCTACTGTCGGTAGTTAATGACCTTGTCTGAAAGTTAAATGGCCGCTCTAGCTCGTGTTTGCAAGCTGAATCCTTTGTAAAGAACTTCAGGTTTGTATGTTAGGAAAAATACAAATTACTTAAAAAATTTCCTAGATTTATTTTATGGGAGCTCAGTAAAGAAAGAATTTAAATGGTGCCCTAACTAGATGATTGGCTAATCTGGGGAGCCATCAGAGAAGAGTGCTGATGAAACTTGAGAGTGGTAGTTGACAGACTCCAGTCAAAAGGTTTCTTAATAAATAGAAACAAATCCTGCCATATATCCAGCAGGTGTATTCTAAGGCAAGGACTTTATTAGGATACTCTTTGTGGCTGGCTGTATCTTCCCAACAGCACTCAAACCAGAATAAGGCAGGACCTGCGAAAATTCCTTGCACAGCCCAGCTTTTCCAGACAATGAAACAAAGTCTGGGCCTGTCACAGTTTGTGTCTGTGGTAAATCGAATCCTGAGATTGTGACTGTGGGATGTAAACAGAGTCTGGCTCTCACATGCCAGGGAAAGACTTTGCGATTGCGTTCATCTGAGATTTGGGAGATACTCTGTCCATGGACTTGGATCGGTCTCTGGCAAATAGGAAGACCTGACTCTTTGACAGGTTGGGAAGGCCACTGGGAGGATCATCAGGTAGCAGGAAGATGGTCATCTGTTCTGAAGGAGTGTCATATCATCTTCCTGGAGATGTTGGCTGTCTTTCCATCACAGAAGATTGAGACCTCCAGAGGGGACCCACATTTGGTTGGTCCCAGACAGTTTGACTACAGTGTCTTATATTAAAGAGGTTGGGCTCATGCTTAGCCCCTCTCACGTCAGTTAGATTACCTCCGCACTGAGAGCCCAGTTGAAATCTGTTGAAACAGTTTTGCATTTGATTATACTGTGTACCTTGTGAGGTCAAGTACCTTGCTATTACAACAGTCAGGACATACAAGGCAGCATTGTCAGAACCCTTGCTTTATGGTTTTGGAATTGATTCTAATATAGAAATTATTAATTCCCTTCTCCAGTCATTTTGCACTGCAAAGGTCAGTTCCTTCAATGCTTCCCATTACCTGGTCCCTGAATAATGTTCTTACTCATGTCATCCCCTCAGTTCAGTGGGCCCAATACAGCTATAACTATTATGCTCCAAAAGGCAGGGTTTTCTACTGCTTTGGCATCAGGAGCTGGGATTATCACACTGGACTTTCTTAGACAGGGACAACGTTTCATCACTCATACACCTAGTTGTCATTTACTGTTGTCTCTTGGTGTATCATTCCTGGCCAAGAGTGAGGACCTTTTAAAGTGAAAATCCCCTTTTTCGTATAAAATATTATGCCCTGTTCAGGCACTCAAGCTTTACCTAGATGTCACGGCAAACATCCCAGATGGATCTTGTTTCCCTACACCCTAGCACAAACAAACCACTCTCTACATAGGCTGAGAATTATTTTAGTGTGCCTCATTAAAAGGGCAGACTCACACCTTTCTGAAGTTACACGACATCCAAAATGTGAGTACAGTACATCGTTAACTTTCTTTGGAAACATTTCTTTCAAAGAAATATCTGAGTGTACTGGTGGTTATTAGAAGCAGTATTCCTGAATCAGGGAAGACGTTGTAATCCCGCAGCCAGACCCGACATGATTAGGTAAGTCACTGTAGAACCACAAGGGATAATATATTTTAAAGGTTTGATAGTTTCCTGCTCTTTATTGCCAAACCCTAATGGGTATCTGGAATAAAGAAAATGGTAGATAGCCTGTGACTTTACCTTGGATTAAAAATTCCTTAAACACTATTGCCATGAGAGTGGTGGTCATGTTGAGGAAAGGTGCAATAACCCTGCAGCCAGACTCAACATAATTAGGTAAGTAATACATAAATAAGTTTGTGTTGTTTTCTGTTCTTCATTGCCAAACCCTAATGGGGACCTGAAATAAAAAAAATGGTTGATAACCTGTGACTATACTTTGGACCAAAAATTGATCTGGGTTGTTGGGATTTATTTATTAGTAGCTAAGCCATTTTGTCACCCCTCAATTTCTTTCGTAAGCTCCTTTGAGGACAAACAGTGGCTACGTTATCAAAAAACAAGTTTTGAAGTAGGAAAAAGGGATTTTGACAAAGGAAAAATCTATTTCTGAGGAAGGCCCCGTGTCACCCGGTGAAATTCCATTGTTGCACGAATTTCTAGGTATAAAATGCTAGATATACCAGAGAAAAAGAGCTTTCAGGAATGCTGGGGTTACTACCCCCGATGACCGTCTTCTCAAGGAAGACATCGGTATAACGAAGGGTGAGTGAAAGGATCACTACCACGGAGTCTCACTCGAAAGATATCTCCCTGTTAAAACCCCCAGAAGAGAGCGGTGAGCCGTTACAGCCTTTGTTTGACGCCCGCCAGGCTTGGCTTACCACCAGCGCCACCTACCTCATTCCAGGCTAGCACCACCCCAGGCTTGGCTTTATGTGCAAGTAGGGGAGCAGAAGGTGCCTCAGGGAGGGTCACCAGGTGACACGGGGCCTTCCTCAGAAATAGATTTTTCCTTTGTCAAAATCCCTTTTCTGAGTCCAGCCCCATGTCAGCCAGTGAAATAGTGATAGAGAATCATGCCAAGGCTTTAACTACGAGGAAACAAGGTAATCTGAAGAAAAAAACACAAGTTATGAAAATGGTTTTAATCAGGATATCTCTCACATGAAAAATTGAATACTAAATTGGAAAAGTACAATAAAAATCTTAACATTAAATGTATATGTGAGCAAGCAGTAACAGCGAGGCAGGAAAAAACCCAAAAATACTTAAGACTACAAAGGTATAATGTTAATTGAAAAATTACTTAGACTAAAGAGTAAATATAACCTTATAGCTACACACCCTAAAAAGACAATACAACATGGGGAAGAATTACATACATATATATATATATATATATGGGGTACATGGAGCAAAATAAAACCATTCCCAGTACCCTAAAGGAAAATCACAATCATAACATGTCAAATTATAGTTTCCACTCAACAGAGACAATATAATATCAATATGAGGAGCAAGGCAGTGAGGCATGATCAACCAGGAGGGCAAGCAGAGAAGTAAATGAATTATCTAGCGGGCGGGGGGTAGGGGAAGGATAAAGGATGATGACTAATTAAGGTGGGGAGATGACACTTCCCACAGCTAGAGAGAAAACTTCAGGGCTTTGAGTGTTTTTAAATAGTGGCCTTTTAAATACTAGAGGTGATTTCCAACCCGTATATTTGGAGAGTTCAGAGAAATCCATATTATGAAAGTAATTAATAGAAGTAGCAACTGCTCAAATATCATGAACCAAAGGAACTGAATCTGGGTTAGCTTGTTTAATAAAATACAAAATTTGTTGCCTTATTGCATTTATCGATAGAGTACCACCTTTCTCCCTGATAAAAAGAGGACCCCACTTACACTGTGGAGTTCTTAAAGGTAAGACTTTAGGGTATAAACTGGACATAAAGACTGGTCTTGTGGAAGGGCACCACCTTCCAAGGAGACCACCTGTCTTGCAGGTCTTCATTTTTAGCTAAAAATCTAGTCAGGGGAAAGGAGGACTTCTCCGGACGGAGGAAGTTAACAAAATCATCACCTCTAGTGAGAGCCGATAGCTCTGAGATTCTGGCACCTGAAGCCAAGCTAATCAGAAATAAAGTCTTCCTTAACAGATCCAAATAAGAGCATTGAAAGTTGTCAATCTCAGATGCTAACTTAAGAACATCATTGAGGAACCAAGTAACAGATTGTGGGCGTTTTACGGGTCTCATGGGCGAGCACATGCTCTGGGAATAGATGAAAAGTAGGAATCTGTGTGGGGGTCAATTTTAAAGCCATATAAGAATACCTTCTTCAGGGCTGACTTGGCTGTGGTAATAGTGGCCGGGGCAAGGCCTTTCTCAAACAATGATCTAAAGAAGGTAACTGCTAGGTTAGTCGTCATGATTTGGGCTTCAGATGCTTTCAGAAAGGAGGCCAATTTTTTGACTGCTGAGTCATATTGTCTAAGAGTAGAATCTCTTTTGTCTGATTCTAAAAACAGAGTGTTAAGAGTGGGTCAATGTTGCTCCCTTTTGGGCTGCTGAACTTTATAAAGTCCATAAAACTAGGGCATTCTGAATTCTTGAGGAAGCTGACACAGTCTTGGTTTGTACTGTCTGGGTTCAGTTTGGGCTTGGGAAGCCAAGACTTGCAACCCCAGTTCCTGAAGAAGAGGGAACCAATTGCTCTTCAGCCAATAGGGGGCTACCAGGGCTGGTTGACCTTTGAATGTCCTGAGTTTGTGTAATACTTTCAGCAGCAAGTTTATTGGGGGAAACAGATAAATCTTCTCCCAATTGTTCCAATCTATCGTCATTGCGTCCCGTGGCGAGCGCCTGGGGTCCAGGTTCGGAGCCACATAACAGGGAAGCTTGAAGTTGCTCTCCGTCATGAACAGATCCACTTGGAGACCGGAACCTGGCGACAAATCCAATTGAATGATTCCCGTCCAGGGACCACTCCGTCTCCAACTTTTAGTTCTGGACAGGGAATCTGTTACCACGTTCGCACCCCGCTAGGTGGGTGGCTGACAGATGCCAGCTGTGCTTGTTCGCCAGGGAGAAAATAGCAATCATAACCTGGTTCATCGACCTGATTTGGAGCCGCCCCTGTTGATGCAATGAACTACCACTCGCTGTTCCTTCCAGTACCAGCCTGATATGAATCCGGCTGGGGCGGATTTTCTTTAGGGTTAGAAAACCGCCATAGCTTCCAGGGTGTTTATATGGAACTGCTGAAACATAGTGGACCACGTCCCTTGTACTTTTGTTTTGGCGAATATCCTCCCCCAGCCGCTTAGAGGCGTCCATGTGAACAACTAGCGTCGGGGGAAACTGAAGTGGAACTGTCTTGGACAGGCCACCGACTGTGGACCAAGGCCGCAGTCTCGCCTTTAAGATTCGGGGAATAGAGGAGACCTTGTCTCTGAGCTTGACATTGGCTCGACTCCGCCACACTCTGTTTATGTCTTTTAATTTTGCTTTTAAGAGCAGGTCCGTCACTGAGGCAAATTGAAGAGACCCAGGATTCTTTCTTGGGTCCGGCGGGATGCTGATTGTTTTTTTTTCAGAAATTTCCTGGTAAGGGACGCTATCTCCTTCCGCTTGGGAGGCGGGAGGGATAACGTGTAAGAGGACAGATCCCACTGGAGACCCAGCCACTGAAACCGGGACTGGAGTCAGGTGGGACTTCTCTCTGTTCAGCTGAAACCCTAACGACTCCAGGAAGTTGAAAACCTTTAGCCTTCCGACATTCTAGAACTGTTGGAGCCCAAATTATCCAATCGTTTATGCGCTGCTAGGGATATCCTCGGGACCGGAGTTGCTGAACTACCGTGTCCGCCAGCTTGGTAAATATCCTGGGCGCAATGTTTAGACCGAAAGGCATGACCCTGAAGGAGTAGGCTTGATTCTACTTACAGTCTGAAACCCAGGAACGGAGAGAAGCTCCGGCAACAACTGGGGACGTGATAGTAAGCGTCTGAAAGATCGATAGAGGTGGTGACGGCTCCACGCTGGATGTAGAGTCCGTGCCTGAGCTACCGTAAGCATGCGAAATTTGTCGATTTTATGTAGAGATTTAGACGCGACAGATCCAGGATCACTCTTTGCTGATCGGAGTCTTTTTTGGGAACAGTGAATAACCTGCCTTGAAACTTTAGGTGCCTTACTTTCTTTATTGCTTGCTTGTTGAGGTTTCTGCCACGTAGTCCTGTAGGACTGATGAGGGTGGCTGGTAAAACCTGATCAGAGGAGGAGGGTCTTTGATCCAGCTCCATCCTAGACCCTTGGACACAATGCTGTGTGCCCAAGGGCTGAAGGTCCATTGGTCCCTGAACCAATACAGGCGACCACCTACCTGTTTGTTCTCAGTGGGAGGAGCGGGTTTGTTCCCTCTACCATGTCCAGGCTTACCTCTTGGACTGATGTTGGACTTTCCTCTGTAGAGGGGCCCTACCTCTTCCCCCTTGCGCTCCTATTAAGGCCGTGAGGTCTCCACGGCCTTCATAGGTTGGATTGTATGCTGGTGAAGCAACATGAACGAGGGTGCAGGACCAGGGAATGGGCTGGTGAACCAGCACATATTGTTGGGGATGGGCCTTTGAGGTGGAGGGCTGTGCCACTGCCGAGACCGGGACGGTTTTTGGACTACCGCCTGATGATGGGGTCTCTTGTGCCTCCTGAATCGTTTGCCTCCTCTCGTCTGGGGACCGCCAGATTCTGTGGTCTTTCGACTTGTAGGCAGAGATGCCCCAGCGAGCGCAGACTGGTTGGGGCCTGTAGCCTCCCCTAAGAACATTAGTAACCTCTTCTTCAGGGAAGAGGTTAGGTCCCCAGATCGAGCTCTTCACGAGCTTGTTAGGCTCGCGTTTGACGGATGGTGGCATCAGCGAAGATAAATTTCCTGCATTCAAGCCTGGCCATCATGAAAATCAAACAGGTCGGACTGAAATCCCGCCAATAGGGATGTTAGCCAAGACCTGAAAGAAAGGCTCGTCTGCACAGGAGGCGGCAGTGGCCATCCAAGTGAGGCAGACGGAGTTCAATGGACTTGGGCTAGCTTGTCCGGCCTCAAACTCCGCCTTCAGCAGGGCTTCCGGTAGCTTACCCAGGCTGCTCGCTTGCGTTGACACGTAAAAAGCATCCAGCTTTCCAACAGTAAAGGTTCCTAGCGTCAATCCAAAACTCATCGCCCCTGGGAATACCAGGGATGTGGAGTCTGTTTCCTTTAATTGTGGTAATTGGCTGCCATCAAAGCACGCTCAGGCCGTAGCCAGAGCGACTTTGTTTAAGCAGGAGTCGGCAACCTGTCACCCAGGGCGAACATAGTGAAATTGCCCCTTGAAAGGCGTCAATTTAGTATTATCGGCCTGCCACTCCGCCAGAGTGCGCAGGGAGAGACCCGACTGAGCCTGGTCTCTAGGAAGATCACTGTCTCCTAGGAACCTTGTCTGAGCGTACCCAGGCTTCCTCCGTCAGCCTAACTGAAGTCTGGGTAAGGGCAGAGATCGCGGGGAAAGAACTCAAGCTCTTCCAACCGCCTCGTGCCAAGACCTTCAACCGTTAATTTGCCCTCGTGTTGGATAGCCCGGGGGCTTGAAACCAAGGGTTCCCGACGTCAAAGGGAGATCCGCCATGTCTGGAATGACATACTGGGGTTCGGCTCCGCCTGGCGAGGCTATCCCGCCAGTATATTGTCATGACTGGTCAGTTTCTCAGAGATTTGAGTGAATTTGGACTCAACCTCCGCCGAGAACCTCGAAAAGCTGGTTAGCAAAAGACTCGGATCAAAGGCAGGCTGGCGAGGAAGGGCTTGGTTTTGATGCCCTTTTACTCGAGGCGCCTTTGCGGAGGAACCAGACTTGCTCCCGGAGGCTACGGTGCTGAGACCTTAGCCTTCGACGGGGAAGAGCAGGAGCTTTCCTGGAAGACGAGGACTTAAAGCCCCATCGCCTTCCATGAAGTCTTCAACTTCAACAGGGACAGCTGATGGAGCTCTGTCACCCAAGGAGGAAGACTTCACAAAACCTGCAAAGGAAGAGATTGATGAAGCTGGGATGGGGCCCGCCCCGCAACCTCACTACCTCGCTACTTACCACCTGGTCCTGTTCAGTGTTCATGGGTTCCAGGTCCAAGTCTAAAGCCCCACGTCCTCCGAAACCTCCGTGTATAGGATGACCCACTGGTAGGGGTGGCTGGGTCGCATCCCGGATCTGCTGGATGATGGGGTGGCAAGTTCTTCTGGCACAGGGACCGCCACCCGTGCCCGGGCAGAGCAGGTCCCTCAACTTAGCGTCGAGGACAAAAGGCTTCCCGACGGAACCGTTTTACCAACCCAGCCACCCAAGCGCGGAGAGAGATTCCAAAGAAGTCTTCTTGGAGGACTCAAAAGAAAGTCCGCCTAAAGAAGAACCGACAATTAGGGTTGAAAAAAGGATGGTCCGAGAACCACATAAACATTATTTCCGATATGAGGAGCGTAATATGGAAGAAAACGACAATATCTTACCGACTAGTCCTGGATACTACACGCGTGAAGCAAACCTCACAGCCGTCGGGGTGCCAGACTACCAGGTCGTCTAACCGGACCGCACAACCAGCGTGGGTCCGCACACTACATGTTCCGTAGGGTTGCTGTAATGAAGCGGTGCACCCTGGCTCCTCTCTTCGAACAGTCTGTAAGTGTAAAAAGTACATGAACCTACCACTCTAAGTAACCTAAAGCTGGCAAGCCAGGGAATTTCAGCTACAACCGGATTGCTCCGGTGGATAGAAACGATTAAAAACTAGGCCAACGAGCTCCAAATTAAACAGAGTGGAAGGTAAATTTCTTCCAGTCCCGGAATTTTCAACGGAATGAAAGGTATGAGACAACAGGAACTCACCGCAAGGGCCGCCAGCAAAAGTGGTTGGGCGGAACCCCGGCGTCACAGTCCTACCGGACTCAATAACATATCAAATAATGTAGAGACGGAGGAGAAGCTCACTCCGTTAGATAATATATACTTAGTTTATATACAATTAATTAATAGAATAAACAAGTGATGGTAAAAAGGAGCAATCCACTCCAGAGACCGGAGGGATCCGCCATTCTCAAATATTCCCCTTCTCTCGGAATTTCCCGCCAGTGAAACAAAGGTGGGTGAGATGCTCGTCATGATAGGCCTCCGGCACATAACATTGTTCACACAGCGTCAACAACCCAACCAAGAAACCCGGACGGAGAGGAATGAAAGTGTGGGAGAGAATGTTCGAACCCGTCGAGTCAGCGAGTTCCAACCACCAACACAAACACAGCGCTGCTTGGGACTGTCTTTCTAATCCCTCTGACCAGGGGAGTCCTCAACTCGGAGAAACGCCATCTCAGCGTTGGTAGTAGAGCAAAAGCTGGTAGGAGTTCATTGCATCAGGTGGGGTAGGGAAGAGTGGTAATCAGAGAGTGAAAACAGGAGACAAGGGAAAATGATTCACCCGCTCAACTGCAAACACACACTGGCTCCAAGAATAATTAAAACTTGGTAGGGTGGCCTACTTCTAGGGGAGGGATGCGACCAATACTCAATGCCCAACTCCTGACGGAGTGGAAGCCTAATAAAATCCGAGCTAGGATAGCCTAGGCTAACGGAAGGAGTCCGGGAAGGGAGGAGGAAGGAAAACAGGAGAGAAATTTTGTGCCGAGAGTCAACCGGGACCCGAAAATGGGGGCCCCAACCTAGCCTAGAGGAGACACACCCAATGAACTCTATTGACGAAAAGAAGGAAGAGAATTGGGAAGAAGGCTCACTCTGCCACCCCAGAAATTTACCACGGAGGAAACGGCAACAAAACTCCCTCAACCCGATGGATCCTCCACGCCTTGTACCCTATTGGCGAAGAGTGTAGCCTGCCTCGGGGAAGCAGTTAGATCTGAGGCTGCCGCCAAGCCCAGGAGGTAACCAATGAATATAAACATAACAGAGCACCAACGCCAAAAAAATAAAACATGGTCTTAATATAGACTAAAATAAAAGTAATACCAACAAGGAACTCAAAAGGGGGGAACATAGACCGGGCACCACTGGAACCTAATAGGGACCGTAAAAGGCCTTCAATTTATTAAGACTCAAAAGGGGGCCAAAAATTAGAAACCGCCAGGAGGAGAATCGTGGGCCAAAATAATAACATATAACGACAAGGAGACAACCCCAACAGAAAGAGACTGATGGGCCTTGCCTCCATGATCGACATGGCTGGTAGGGGACAATCAAATCAGCATTAACAAAGTTCTCATAATTGTGAAAACAGAGACAATTACAGCCAAATTATCGAAAAAACCCCACAATAAGATGGTACTTAACTTGGAGATGGTAAAGCTGCTCGAAGACATGATGAATTGGAAGAATAATCCAATAAAAGGCACAAGCACAGGGATGGTAAGCAGTCATGTGCTAGAAAATGGAATGAGTTAGGAAGGCGCTGGTGATTAGCCGGCCTGGCAGGTGCGTCAGTGTGTGGGGGCTGTAGCGGCTCACCGCTCTCTTCTGGGGGTTTTAATGGGAGATATCTTTCGAGTGAGACTCCGTGGTAGTGATCCCTTTCACTCACCCTTAGATTTATAGCTAAGACGTCTTCCTTGGAGAAGGTGGCTCGATCTGGGGGTAGTAACCCCAGCATTCAAGACCAGCTCTTTTTTCTCTGGTATATCTAGCATTTTATACCTAGAAATTAAGTGCAACAATGGAATTTCACCGGCTGACAGGGGCTGGACTCAGAAAACCTCTTTTTGGTAGCTGCTGTGAGTCCTCAAAGCCACCCACTTTCCCTGACAAAAAGGCATGGGACTGGGGTGAACATTTATCTTGCACAGACCTGGCATACAATGATTCCCTTATGCTACCTGTGCCCCATACATGGGTGTAATTCCTGTCCAGGTTGACCGATCCAGTCAAGGCTCTTGGGCTGCTGATCATAGGCGTCCCTTTGCTGGGGTGCAACCACTGTTTTCATAAGTAGTACACCATCTGTGACCGTGGGTTTGTTGTCAACTTTGTTTGACTACCATGGTGGATTTGGCTTACCTGGCAGAGGAACTTGCCTCTACTAGATGAGCAAAGGTGCCATGGAAAAGTTCCCTCTTTATTCTGGGAGGTTAAGCATCAGGGCAAGGATAGAAAGCTTTAATTTCTTCCTGACCATTCTCCCTTTTCTCTGGGAGGTTAAGCATCAGGGCAAGGATTTTAGGCTTTCATGCTTCCTCCTGAGTTTATGTGTATAGTATGTACAGTCATGCCCTGAACTGACGTGAGGTTAGGTTCCAGATCCTCGCTCAAGGCAAATTTCTGTGTAAGTTTGGTACGGTCTCTAAAAATGCTAATAAATGCTTATTTCTAGAGTCTAAACAGTTTTTGATGAGCCTAATCATGCTCCCAAAACATTAAACTAAGTTTTAAATGAAATTAAAGTTACTGTAATTTCATTTAAAAATTTAGCTTAATACATTACCCTTAAAAAGAAATAAATGGTTGATGTAAAAATAAAAGGAGTGTGAAGATTTTTTATATTTCTCTCTCTCTCCCCATTCCATCAATCTATTTTTAGAAGTCTTCTCAACCTTGTTTTTCAACACTTCTTTATTCTGTTTCTTTCTCTTTGTTGTGAAATGCTCTCTGTCTTTATGTTTTAAAATGGCGCATTTACAGTTCGTAGACGGTACAGGTAAAATTAGATCAATTTAAAATTATCTAGTGTTAGTGTAATGGAAGACACAGAGAAACAGTAATGTCGTAGGTTGCAAGAGAGAGAGAGAGAGAGAGTAACGGCTCAGAATCCTTTGACCCACTAATCAGCAACTCCCCCTTTTGTCATGTTAAATGGCATATCTGACAGCTTGCCTCTGAGCCTTCTCTTCAACTGGGGGTAGTAAAAAGATGAGGGAAAGATATTTGTTTGTTTAAAATATGTATCACATATGAATTTTGTAATTACAGTTATATTATTATTATTATTATTATTATTATTATTATTATTATTATTATTATTATTATTATTATTATTATTATTATTAGTATTTTATTATTATTATTATTATTATTATTATTATTATTATTATTATTCTTCAGAGGAAGAGGACCCTCTTTGAGGCAAGTTTTATTGAATAAAGTGGCTGCATTTTGTGAATTGATTTTATACTGAGTTTTCTCAATTATTCTAATAATTCACTTTCCCTGCACATCAGTATTAGTCAATAATTGTCCAATGTTCATATTTCGATGGATGAAACAGCATAGTTCTTGCAGAAAAAATTCTTTATTGTAAAGCATTACAGCAGGTTACTGAAACCTGGGATGTAAATCTGAGGGCTTTCCTGATGGTATTTTCAATGGTATTTCTTCTTTTTTCTTTTTCTGATGTCTGTCTGGTATTTTCAGTGCTTTTTCTGTTGACATGTTTTGACCAGCTCGATGGTCATCTTCTGGACATTGGGATGAGTGTGAAGATACAGGGCACTCGTGGCGGTATATATAGGGGTCTCAGATCAGTTCAGTTTTTCATTGGCTGCCTGAGGATATTCTCCTTGGACGAAGTCTCCTCTTGCGCAGTGATGGTTGTATGCGCTCTTTTGTGCGTGCGCTGGAGTGCACGTTAATGAGTGTATTGTTTGGAGGGTTGCTGCCCATAGATGGACTTTCCTGGTTGGTTCGCTCATCTGGGGTGCCAGTGGGTGCTGCCCATCGAGCCGATGTTGGGAGAAGGAAGGCTTCTCGCTCCGGATGTGTAGGGCTCCAGGAGGCGTAGGCGGCGATGGTAGGTTGCTTGATCTATTATCTCGATGTTGGGGATAATGTCATTCCTTTTTATTATCAGGTTATGAACAGTCCTGGCATGATTAAATATGGCACCCTCCTGGGCATGACAGGAGATCCTCTTGGAGAAGCGCATGGTAGTCATACAGATGTAAGAGCCGAGGTACTCTTGGATGGGGCATTTGTACTGTATCAGTAGACCAATGTGGTCTACCAATACAAATGCCCCATCCAAGAGTGCCTTGACTCTTACATAGGTATGACTACATGCGCATCTCCAAGACTAGAATTGTCACCAATTATTGATGTGGAAACGCTTTGCCTGTGGTCAGATCTGTTTGTCAGCAGATAGTGATGTTTTGCTCATTTACCTTTTCTGTAAAGCTTGGTTAACCTTCAACTGTACAGTAGTTCTTTTCTTTTCCAGGGAGATCTTTTGTATTCCTGTTAGCTATAACAGTCTTTCTCTCTCAGGGATCCAAACCCCAGAAGGTCATGGCTCCTTCCTTTGGAGTTTGACTTATAGCCTGTGCAAGTCTTTTTGGGGGTTGTCAGACTTAGGTCTGAATCCAGAGACTGTCTGGGTCAGCCCTGACATTGGCAAGGTAATAGGCAAGTCATCTGGGCTCTCATATGTATGGCACTCCGGAGGATGGAGTCTGTTTGTTAGAGATTTTCCTGAATTTTGTAAGAACATTCAGAATGGTCTGTCGTGAACCAGTCTCATTATCCTCTTTGAAGAAGTCCAGTATGAACTTTTGCAAGATGCTACAGAGTTTGGTTGAGTGCTGCAGTACTATCTTGAAGGTACACTGAATCCAGAGACTGTCTGGGTTAGCCCTGACATCGGCAAGGTATAGACGATGAACATGACTCATATTTTTAGCATTTGGGAGAATGGAATCTGTTTGATCAGGATTTTCCCGAATTTTGTAACAACGTTCAGAACGGTCAGTCACAAACCTGTCTCATTATCCTCTTTGAAGAAGTTCAGTAGGGACTTTTGGGAGTTACTACTGAGTTTGGTTGAGTGCTGCAGTACTGTACAGTATTCTGAAAGTACTCAACACTGGAGGTTTGGATGTTGACAACTCTTCAGTTAGTACCAACAGAGCTAAGGAAGGAGTTTTTCAAGTACACGTCCTCCTGGCTCTGAAAGTTGATCCATGGACATTTTCTCTTCCAATATGGAAGGAAAATTGCAGCCCAGATGAGAGTTCATGACAGTAAGGCATCATCCTATACTTTGCACTCATTAGAAACCTGTCAGCTTTCAATATTACATGTGGAGAGGGTATGATCACCTGCACATTGTTTTACCTGTGGAACGTTGCCCACTAGCCTTGGACATGCTTTCCGTGAACCACTGGTGGCTCTTCAATGGGTCGGTTAGCAAGCCCAGCTCCCTTTGGGACAAGTAGCACCTTGTCTAGGTATGAGGTTGGCAGGAGACAGGTTAGGAATGACTGGTTCTCCTCCTTCTCTCTTTACTTCCTTCTCTCATAAATGGAGAGTCAGAGTGCCATTCTGTATACAAGCTGGATGGGCAAGGGTGCAGGTTAGCTATCTGACTGAGCACCAATCTTTTCATTGGCAATTAAGGGATGCAAGTTTCCCTCCTCTCTTGGCAAGGTGACCCCCTCAATTTGGGACCACCTTGATGTGGTGAGGGGCTCTTGAACCCCAGGAATCTGTTCCTGGGTTTGAGTCCAAGTGTCCCATATACCATTATATATTTCTTTGAATTAGTTTTTGTGGAATTTTCTGCCTTTGCTAAAATTTATTGGACCTGATAAATAGGAGAAGATATCATAACTGGGATTGGGTTTTTATCTGAAGCTAAATAGTGGGAACTGTGGTAGGACCATCAACTGCCCGATAATGTTCAGACCTGAGAGATATCAGGTGGAACTATTCTTCAGGGCTGGACCACGGATTCCAGGTGGTCTGGTTATGGGGATAGGACTCTCTGCATTCTATCCGGTGTGCCCATAACATGATCAGAGTGGGGATGATAGTATTCTCATAATACCTTCAGTCCTAATAAGCTTTTGGTTTACACTTGGGCCACTTTAATCTTTTTGTGCCATCCCCTGTGGGGTAGGGTAGGGACGCGGACATTTGGGAGTCGATTCTCACTGCCATTGGGGGAAGAATAAAACTCCATGAAAAGTTGATGATATCTTTTTAAGGTTTTCAGGTTAATTTTTTTACCTCCCTCAGATCTTTATGATAAGTGACAATAAAGATTTGAGTACCCCTGGGCCCTTTGATGGTAGCAACTCAGCACAGTTGACAACTACTGGAACCTCCTCTCACAGCCTTTCTTTAGGAAAATCAAACAAGAATCCTAATGTAATCACACTGGGACCTTATACTCCAGTACAAAACAAATCCAAAAGAAGTAAATATCGTGTTGACCCAACCTTGACTCATTTCGACTCCCTGTTTGAGAGTGGAAGTTGGTCAAGGTTCCTAACCATGGAAACAGAACAACAAATTTCAACCCTAAAGTTGGAAAACTTCTTATTAAAAAGGCACTTAATGACAGAAGTGTCGTTCAGACAAGTAAAAATAAAGACATGGCTTATAGAAACCACAACAAAAAACCAGTCTGAAGACTGTTTATCCATAAAAAGTATTAACAGTGTGATTGTAAAAGTAAAGAAGCATGACATTTTGAACAGCATTCAGGGTACTATTGTACTTCATGAAAATAATGACAAACTGGTTGATAAGAATATGCTGTTGGACTCTCTTAAAATGAGATATATCAAAGTCCAAGATTGTGAGGTATATATAATACCAAGTAAACAGAAAAATAAAATATTAAGAATTGCAAAAATAAAATTTGGGGGTCAAGGTCTACCTCAAAAAAAAAAAAATTTTGGGGCAAAATGGAGAAGTGAGACCTTATGTTCCAAAGCCACTACAATGTCAAAATTGTAGTAAATATGGACACACAAAGAAAAACTGTCGAAATGAACCTATATGTGCTTATTGTGGATCTGACGAACATGCCACACAATAGAAATGTAGTGAGCCAAAATGTGTAAACTGTGGACAAGATCACCATGCAAGGTCCAAAGAATGTATGTAGAGTACTATATATACAATACAGATTTGAAAATGTTACAAGAAAGAACAGGGATGTCTGTGAAAGAGGCTTAGTTGGAATTAAAAGTGAGAGGAATTCAAGATCCATCTAAGAAACATACATATTCTTCAATAACAGAACCAATAATGAAACAAAAATGCATAGAAATAGGAGTAATGGAGCACTGAAAAGTAAACCACAAGAAGAAATTAATGCTCATGTGAAAAAAAATTAAAATGGTAAAGAATAAAGAAACAAGTACAAATGAGATGGATAACATTTTATCAAATTCATTTGAAATATTAATGCAAATAGGAACACAGGAGGATGCTACTATGGAAGTAACAGAGGAGGGTTGTGATAGACTGGAAATTAAAGATAAAAAAAAGGCCTTTGGAGAGAACACCACCCAAAACAAAGAAACCAACAATTATTAGAGAAACATTGGTCAAACCAAAGACAAAAGATATGAAGAAAGAACAAAAACAGAAACAAATTAAGAATATAGCATTATCTCCTAAAATAATAGTAAAACCTATGGACACATATCCAAAGCACCGAAATGGAAGAGAATCGTACCATATATAACAATGACTATGTCAAGGAAGAAGAGATTACTCCATCACCAATAATTGGTACAACAAGAACAAATAAAGAAATATACATGATAACACGTGGACGTAATGATTTTTTCATTGTATTGTGCAATAATAACAAAAACATAACAAAAGATAGTTTAACAAACATTATAAGAAATTTTATGAAATATAGAAAAAAGAAACCACTGATTTAAGCACACATGAAAAAGGTTGCATGTGCATTAAGCACTTAATATATTATAAAGATAAACAAATGAATGTCATGAGTAAATTATTAGAAAAAATCCAAGTTGATAATACAAAAAAGAGAGCAAAACTCAACAGCTATGACAAAATACTTTCAGCAGCTATATTATACAATGGAACGTAAATGGTCTACAGACCAGATTACACCTAGGAGAAGTACAAAGGTTATTAAAAGAATATGAACCAGTGATAGTATGTTTACAACATGTCAACTGTGTCAACAATAGGTAAATATACCTTAGCATCTTCATCACAAGAGGAAGTAGGAAATTTAGGTACAGCCATATATGTACATAACAAAGTAGTTTATGACAATATGCCTGTAAACATCACTGACTTGCATATGTCAGGGATTAAAATTTGAATAAAAAACGACCAACCTAATAAAAATTACGACATTGACAAACTTAAAGAATTACTTAATAATGCCAAGGAACCTGCATTAACAATAGGTGATTTTAATGCTCACAACTTGATGTGGGACTGTAATTGTACAGACTCAAATAGAGCAGGAAATAAAATAGAAGAATTCATAGATTCACATGACATTTTATGTATAAATGATAATGAAACCATCACATATTTATCATATGTACAACAAACATAGTAGACAGATTGGTTTGGAGTACAGTTGACGATTTGCATACAAGTGATCATTTCCCAATATTAATTTCATTATTACAAAATAATCCTGCCAAGCATGTCCCTCAATATAACATTTATAAAGCAGATTGGGAGCAATATGAATTCGACACTAGGAATATCCCACCATTTAAATATTTAAAAGACCATAATGAAACTAATAAATTTCTTGTTGATTTCATTAAAAATGCTGCTGATAAAGCAATACCAAAATCAAAATCTCAAACAAAAAACACCAAGTCCCATGGTGTTCTGAAAAACTAACAGAATTAATAAAAATAAAATGCCAAATTGGAAGATGATTAGATAATTTGAATAGAAAGCTCAGTAAAATAAACAAAACATTACTGATATTAGAAGGAACTTTACAAAAAATGACTATGTTATTATTAGAAATTGATACATTAAAACCTCTATATAACAAAATATCTGCAAAATTTAAAAGAGAAGTAATTCAAGGAAGAATAATTTCATGGAAGAAATATGTATCAGATCTCTCTAGTAATACTCCCATACAAAAAATATGGGAAAGTTCAGGAAAATAAATGGTATCCATGTTAAACCACATAGACATGCCATTATAAAAGATGGGAAAAGAATACTTTATCCTAAAGAAATAAATTATGTAATAGGAGAAAATTTAGCAAAAGTAAGTAGTGACAAAAATTTAGATGAGCATTTCTGCACAAAGAAAAATAGTATAGAATTAATAACAATAAATTTTGAAACAATAGAAGATATATATTATAATAGAAAATTTAATATGTCAGAGTTGGAGTTTGCTCTCTCGAACAGCAATAAATCTGTGCCTGAAGGTGACAATATTTGTTTTGAAATGATCTGCCATTTACCACCTTTGGCAAAGACATGCTTATTAGAGTTTTGTAACCAATTATGGCTTTGAAATTTATTTCCTGACGAATGGCGTAAAGCTATAATTATTCCTATCCCCAAACCTGGAAAAGATCCCAGTAATATAAACAATTACAGACCAATTTCTTTAACAAGTTGTTTATGCAAATTACTAGAGAAAATGGTAAATGCTCGACTAACATGGCACATTTGAGAAAATAAAATTTTAACTCCCACTCAGTTCGGGTCACAATGTAACAGATCTGCACTGGATTCTCTGTCTAACTTGGAAGACCACATATGAAGAGATTTGAACGAAAACAAATTACTATAGCCTTCTTTTTTGACATTGAAAAGGCATATGATACTACAGTCATACCCCAAACTTATGCGAGGTTAGGTCCCAGAACCCCTCACGCAAGGCAAATTTTCGTGTAAGTTTGGCATGGTCTCTAAAAATGCTAATAAATACTTATTTTTAAAGTTTAAACACTATGTATGACCCTAATCATGCTCCCAAATTATTAAGGTAGCTTTTAAATGAAATTAAAGGTACTGTAATTTCATTTAAAAGTTACCTTATACATTAACTTAAAAAAAAGAAATAAATGGTTGACATAAAAATAAAGAGTTGAAAGAGAATTTCTCTCCCTTTCCCCTTCCAACTGATCTATTTTTAGAAGTCTTCCCAACCTCTTTTTAATAACTTCTTTATTGTACGTCTCTTTCTCTTTGTTCTCTTTTTTTCATGAACAAACAGTGCTTTTTATTTGGAGACTAACACAACTCTTAGTTATTATGTCTATGTTTTAGAACATATTTGCCACACTAGCACATTTACAGTTCGTAGACAGTACGGGTAAAATTAGATCAGTTTAAAATATGTGCAGAGGAATAATAAGTTGTAAAAATCTGTGAGCACTAACTATGAATGAGAGAGAGAGAGAGAGAGAGAGAGAGAGAGAGAGAGAGAGAGAGAGAGAGAGAGAGAGAGAGAGAGAGAGAGATATCCTTACTTTTAAAATATCAAGTTAAATTATTTATGAATTATTATGAGAGAGAGAGAGAGAGAGAGAGAGAGAGAGAGAGAGAGAGAGAGAGAGAGAGAGAGAGAGAGAGAGAGAGAGAAGTTATTCTTACATTAGATATCAAAAGATGGAAATTCGTGATTTATGAAGGAAAGAGAGAGAGAGAGAAGTTATTCTTATGTTAGATATCTAAAGATGGAAATTCATGATTTATGAAGGCAGAAGGAAAGAGAGAGAGAGAGAGAGAGAGAGAGAGAGAGAGAGAGAGAGAGAGAGAGAGAGAGAGAGAGAGAGAGAGAGAGATGTCCTTACTTAAAATATCAAGTTAAATTATTTATGAATTATTATGGAGACAGAGAGAATAACATGAGAGAGAGAGAGAGAGAAAGTTATTCTTATGTTAGATATCAAAAGATGGAAATTCATGATTTATGAAGGAAAAAGAAAGAGAGAGAAAGTTATTCTTATGTTAGATATCAAAATATGGAAATTCATGATTTATGAAGGAAAAAGAGAGAGAGAGTACCAGAAATCTTTTGACATGCTGTGGGCAATGACTGACACGTCTTACAGCTTTGCCCTCGTCCCCTCTTCAAAGGTTTCTCAAAAGATTGGGAAATGATATTTGTTTAAAATATGACATTATTTACTATAGAAATTTATAAATTTTGTAATTACAGGTATATTATTAGTATTATTTTTTATTATTATTATTATTATTATTATTATTATTATTATTTTTATTATTATTATTATTATTATTATTATTATTATTATTATTATTATTATTATTATTATTATTATTATTATTATTATTATTATTATTATTATTATTATTATTATTATTATTATTAACCAAACAAAAACTTTTTCAGTTTTCTGAAGATGGAAAGAGAAAACCCATAAGATTCTGTGTATAACTTGTTTACTTGTAAATATTTACATGTTATTTTTAAACTCGAGTACATGAGTTTAAAAGTAACATGTAAACATTTACAAGTAAACAAGTTATACACAGAACCTTGTGGTTTTCTTTCATTACAGTATTATTATTATTATTATTGTTTCAATCTTATTAATTTTATTGATATTTGAAAATTATTACTTATTATTAGGTAAATCATTTATTTATCACTAAAGAAATAAACATGTACATGTAACCATAAAAATTCTCTCATCTCAGTAAGAGATGAGAGAATTTTTATGGTTACATGTACATGTTTATTTGTTTTGTATGATGAAATAAATGATTTACCTAATAATGAGTACTAATTTTCAGATATTAATAATAATAATAATAATAATAATAATAATAATAATAATAATAATAATAATAATAATACAATAATAATAATAATAATAATATAACTATAATTACAAAATTTATACATTTCTATAGTAAATTATGTCATATTTTAAACAAACAAATATCATTTCCCAATCTTTTGAGAAACCTTTGAAGAGAGGGGTGAGGGCAAAGCTGTCAGATGTGTCAGTCGTTGCCCACAGCGTGTCAAAAGATTTCTGGTCAAAAGATTTCTGGTACTCTTCAAACTTCTAAATCTCTTTCCTTCATAAATCATTACTTTCCATCTTTGATATCTAACAAATGATAACTTTCTCTCTCTCTCTGGATCTCTCTCTCTCTCATCATTAGCAATCTCTCTGTCTCCGTAATAATTCATAGATAATTTAACTTGATATTTCAAATAAGGACAATCTCTCTCTCTCTCTCTCTCTCTCTCTCTTTCTCTCTCTCTCTCTAATCTCTCTCTCTCTCTCTCTCATTATTTCTCTCTCTTTTAGTAAATTCATAAATAAACTCTCTTAACTAAGGACAGCTTTATCTCTCTTTCTCTCTCTCTCTCTCTCTCTCTCTCTCTCTCTCTCTCTCTCTCTCTCTCTCTCAGATTCGTAGATGTCAGGTGCCTGTGACAAAATCACGTATGAGAATTAGTTAGATTCCAATGAAAAAGTTCGCATGTCTGTGAATTCGCGCAACTCAAATTGTGTAAGATCGAGGTATTACCGTACATTGAGATATGCAATATTAAAAACGTTACATAGAAACAGCATCCGTAGACATTTACTTAGGTTTATCCAAAACTTTCCAACAAATCTTACTTTTCAAGTGAGAATTGATGATGTATTGTCCAGGACATTTCCATTTGAAAATGGTGTTCCACAAGGAAGCGTCCTTAGTGGCACACTGTTTACTTTAACAATAAATGATATCAGTAATAATCTACCCATCAGAATTAAAAGTAATTTGTATATGAATGATTTTGCCATATATTATTCAGCATCTCACATAAAACAAGCAGAGCAAATCATTAATAAAACTATAGTAAAAATAGATGAATGAGTCTCATCTGTAGGCTTCAAATTTTCCATACAAAAGACTCAAGCAGTAATGTTTTATAAAAATAAGAAGTGGAAAAAAGGCAAAGAAATAGATTTAAAAATCAGAAATCATTCTACTGTATACCAGTTGGCCAAACAGCAAAATTTTTTGGATTAGTATTTGATACTTACTTGAACTGGAAAGCCCACATAACATACATGAAATCAAAATGTAAAAGAGCATTAAACCTAATTAAAAAACTATCGAACACTACTTGGGAAGCTGATAGACATACCCATACTGTACTGTATAAAGCAGCAGTTCTGTCTATCATTGATTATGGAAGCGAAATATATGGCTCGGCATCAGACGCAACACTGAAAACATTAGACTCAGTTGATAATGAATATGTTCAGGAGCTTTTTGATCATCACGAACATCTTTACAAGTTGATTGTGGTGAACTACCTCTCTCTCTCCATAGAGAGCTAATAACAATGAAGAGTGCTCTGAGAATCCAGACAAATGATTCTCCAACCAGAAAATTATTTGGATTAAGAGATATGTTTATAAACAATCATCCACCTCCTTTCCCAATTAGAGCTAGAAGATTGTTTGAGTCACTAAATATAAATATACAGTTACCTTTAATATTAAAATTACCTCCTCCTTGGACAATGAATAAAATGAGAATTTGTGTACACTTAAAATATTTATCAAAAAGTTATTCATATACCCCAGAACACCACAGACAACATACAGTAGAACATATACAGTAATCCCAGAATGTCCACATTATGCAATATACACCAACGGATGTAAGTCACAGTACGGAGTAGAATATGCTGTAGCATCCCCAGACAAAAGATATCAGTTCTCTCTACCAGATAATGCCTCAGTATTTACAGCTGAGTTATGTGCAATAGCATCAGCCATAAAAATAATTAAAGAAGCCTCATGTAATAATTTTGTGATTTATAGCGAATCCAGAAGCGCATTAGAAGCCATTCAAAGCTGTAATCAGAAAATTAATATTGTACAACAAATTAAGTTTTCACTCCATAAATTGTACAATAATGGAAAAAATACTGAAATATGTTGGATCCCTGCCCATGTAGGGATTAAAGGAAATGAAGTGGCTGGTAAAGCAGCTAAAGGAGCAGTCCATGTGACAAGAGCAAATGTAAACATCCCTATTAGTAAGTATACAAGATATATAAAAACAATCGTTGTAAGTAAATGGCAAAATATATGGAATGAAGAACCTGAAAATCATAAATTAAAACAGAAAATCCTGTGTTGGAAAATGGAGGTCATCATATCAGAGAGAGAGACACACTCACACAAGTAATTCTGACATGTCTTCGAATAGGCCATACTCGTTTGACACATGGACACTTAATGAACAGTCCATGTGGCCCTCCTCCCAAATGCCCAGATTGCAAAGTGTTGATAACAGCCAAACATGTATTGTGTGAATGTCCAAAATATAACCTGCAGCGATTATCAAATTTTGGAAATAGATCAATGAAGGAAATTTTGTCAGAATCTCCTACATTTTCAGTAATGCCAATTTTAATGTTCATGAGAAGCTGTGATATAATTGATAAAATATGAACAGTAAATAATAGAAATACAAAAACCTTGTGGGGCCTAATGAATTTTAAAACAACTAAATTTTAAAATTTTAATAAATTTATTTTAAATTTTAATATACCTTTTTAGTGAGTATATATGGAAACATGAGTATAAATGTATTTATTGTGTAAGTGTGTTCCAGTATGAGAGCGTGTGCCTTTGTGCAGTTTTTAATTTAATTTTCATTCATTCATCACCATGCCGAATGACCTATTTGGTCCCAGTGCTAGGCTTCTAGCCTAGACCTGTCATTTCATCCAGATCCTTCAGGCCAGCCCTATGAGAGCTGATAGTCAGCTCAGTGGTCTAGTTAAACTGTTTTATAGTAATAATTGGCAAGGGAAGAGGAGGACCGACAATAATGCAAACCCGTTGTTTTATTGTCTCCGACTCTTCAGTTTGGTTCTTACAGTCTGATTAAGCAGTGGAGTACAAATCCTTTACTTAATGGTCAAGAAGTCTAGCATCAGCTACATTCCATATGTGCAGTAGGCTAGAGGTGTGGGGTCGATCTTCCTCTACTACTAGCGGACCAGGAAGGTAACACCCCAGGTAGGACGAACCTACCAGTTGGTTCAGAGAGTACCTGGATTCTTCCCACCTGTGGGTAAGTCTCCTATGCAAAGAATGAAGGTTTATATTTGTGTAGGAACAAATAGCAAATTTTACAAGTAATTAGTATTTTTCTTGACATACAAACCATAAGTTCTTTACATTTACAGTCCACTTCAGCCATCCCTCACTCTGGTACTTGGGCCAGAAGGGAAAGTGGAATGCAGACCAACAGGTGGGTGGGGCTTTCCCTTCCTGTCGGTAGCTGACTACCTTGTCAGTAAGTTTAAATGGCAGTTCCAGCTTGTGTTTGCAAGCAAAATTCTATTTAAAGAACTTCAGGTTTCTTCTATGTTAGGAAAAATATAATTTTTTTTTTAAATTTGCTATTTTAGTTGCTCATTACCAACAGATGTAGAATTTCATTCAGAAATTGTAAAGCCCTTTGTCTGCTTGTCATAGCAGGTGCAGTCTTTTCCTGAAATGAAAGAACGAGCTACCTTGCGGGCTCTTTTACTTAGTTAAATCCTGGGTTTGAGTTTATGGGGAGCATGAAAGTATATATTCTGAATAAGAGAGTTTCTTTGTATCATTAGGTATTCCTTTGAGTTGGACTGTCTTTTTTGGGCTTTTGAACCTAGGCTTCTGCTGAGGCAATTTTCTCTACAAGGCTGCTCTTCCCTGCTCATGCCATTAAGGGCAATAGAGCTGCCCTTGGCCAAGTCCTTCATTTGAAGGAAATAGATCTCTCGTCCTTGTGAGAGATCTTTGTACTTCTGAGAAGTTTAGAACAGTCTTGCCCACCTGGGGAACTGAGGCCCCCGAGAAGGTTGCGATTCTCATCTTAAGAAGCGTAGCTCTTACGCTGCATGAGCTGTTGAGAGGGTTGTCAGACAGAGCTCTGTCTCTGAGACTGTTTTTTCTTTGCTTATCCTAGCTTCAGTGAAGAGAGTAGCAAGCTTTATGTCCTTTGATGCTAAGCACTCAAGGGGATTGGGATCTGTTACGCTTGAGTTGGTCCCGGAATTCATAGCTGAGACTCAGAATCCGTAGGTCCCTGACGCCGGACTCGAGTCCTTTTCAATTTCCTCCCGAAGGATTTTGTAGGTTGTAGGTATGATCAGAAAATGCTACTTTGTCAAGTTAGCGTGCTGCTCTACTACCTCAAGAGAATGGGGCTTTTCAGGTCTAAGTGTCGACACCCCTTCATTGGTACTGACTTGGCCAAGGAAGAGGTGTCCAAGAGCACCTCCTCTTTTGAGCTTTGTGAGATAGCAATGGGCCTACTCTTCATCTGATGACGTAGACAAGAGTTGAGTCTGGGCGAGAGATCATGAAGTTAAGGGTATCACCCCCTCCCTCGCATTCCGGAAGAACCTGTTAGATCAGCAGGTAATAAGGGCAGGTATATGTGGTTGACCCAGACCACATTTACCTTGTATTATCTTTGGGACTTGCCCATAAGTCTTTAGACTCACTTTTCCATAGATCTTGTGGTGGTTGCCCAACAAGTTGTGTGGCTCATCTCGCTCTCTTAGGGGGCACATGCATCTTGTCTAAGGTGTTCAGTAAGTGGAAGAGGTGGTGAGTGAGTGGGTGACTGGTCTCCCTTTTCTCTTTTACCTGTCTCTGTTTAGACAAAGAGACAGGTAGTGAGCCGTCATGTCCTGCACGGACGAGTTTTTGGGTTACTACATAACGGGGGCATCCTGTCCTTCATCTTGTGTAGATGGTTTGGATGCATGTCCCTGCTCTCTCTAGACAAGAGATAGACAATAAAACAAACCTGTTTGTCTTATTAGCAAGTTTTATTGTCTCTAACACTCTTGGTTTCTTCCAAGCCTTTTTTCAAAGTAATGAAGTAACTCATTACTTTAAGCCCAGAAGTCTAGCAGTTGCAGCATCCCATATGTCAAACAAGCTAGAGGTGAGGAATTCCTTCTTCAGCTCTTCCAGACCAGGAAAGTATTCCTAGATGGGTAGAACCAACCAGTCGGTTCGGAGATTCACTCAAACTCCAACCTCCAGTGAGTAAGTCTCCTATGTAAAGACCAAAGGTTTGTATTTATGTAGGAACAAATAACAAATTTTTAAATAATCAGTATTCTTCCTAACATACAAACCTGAAGGTCTTTACATTTACGTCCCACCTCAGCCATCTCTCATTCTGATACCTGGGCCTAAAGGCAAAGTGAAGTACAGACCGACAAGTGGGCAGGGCTCCCCCCTACCGTTGGTAGCTAATGGCCTTGTCTGAAAATTAAACAGCCGTTCCAGCTCGCATCCATAAGCTAAATCCCTATGTAAAGACCTTCAGGTTTGTATGTTAAGAAAAATACAAGTTAATTAAAAAATTTGCCATATTGTTTTCAGTTCTTTATTAAGAAGCAAACTGATATTTAACAAATCTATATTTGTTTTGGCAGTAAAAACCCATCAATTTATGACTGCCTTCTGGTGCATCGACTCCCTTCCCAGACACACTCAAATAAGAAGAATCCAGATTACCATTTGCTTGTCTAGGTTTCTCATTCCTCCACTAGCAGAAAATGATCATATCAAATATGTCTACCTATCTGATCTGGCCTGGTGACTTTGGTCCCGAGAACATGACCATTTCTTGTTTTTCATCTGTTAATCTTCACTTTCTTGCTTCTTCATCTTAGATTATGCTTTATTTCCGAACTGTGTTTGGTATGGTGATGGTTTTACCTTAATCATTATAATCTGGGTCCCTTGACCTTTAAGTAAGTGCACTGAGTACTGTTTATTTGAATTTCCCTACTACTGTTATTGTTGCTGTTGCTGCTTACTGTAAGTCTTATTTTTTTTTGAACAGCGGTACTGTTCACCTTTAATTTATTAGTTAGACATTACCCCTCCTTATGATAAGTACAATGATCATGGATAGCTAGGTGACACATTAATGTTGTACTTAGAGAAGTTAACTGTCCTTTGTTTCACTTGATGCATATTTTGTGTTTGCTGTTATGTTCATGTCAATTAATCACATAGCACTGTCCATGATTTGTTTTTGCATATTCATTTAGTTTTTTATTTACCTGCTTGGAGTAATTCTTTGTTGGTTACAACCTGTTTTCTCTGCTGGTAACTAATTATTATGTAATGAACGTATGGATATTGCAAGAAAGATTTTTCTTATCTACTTATACCTTTACGGAATTTTGGACAGAATCGAGGTTAGGTTCCAGAACCCTTCACGCAAGGTGAATTTTCGCGTAAGTTTGGCATGGTCTCTAAAAATGCTAGTACTGTAAATGCCTTTTTCTAAAGTTTAAACACTAAATATGACCCTAATCATGCTCCCAAATTATTAAGCTAACTTTTAAATGAAATTAAAGTTACATAAATACATTACCCTAAAAAAAAAAATAAATGGTTGACATAAAAATAAAGAATTGGAAGAGAATTTCTCTCCCTTTCCCCTTCTGACTGATCTTTTTAGTAGTCTTCTCAACCTCTTTTTAATTAATTCTTTATTCTACATCTCTTTCTCTTTGTTCTGCAATGCTTTTTCATGAAAAAACAGTGTTTTTTATTTGGAGACTAACACAACTCTTAGGTATTATGTCTGCGTTTTAGAACGTATTTGCCACACCAGCACATTTACAGTTCATAGACAGTACAGGTAAAATTAGATCAATTTAAACTACCTACTGTACAGGTGTAGATGTGTAGAGATATAATAAGTTGTAAAAATCTGTGATCACTAACTATGAATAGAGAGAGAGAGAGAGAGAGAGAGAGAGAGAGAGAGAGAGAGAGAGAGAGAGAGAGAGAGAGAGAGGTTGTCCTTACTTAAGAGAGTGAAATTATTTGTTAATTATTATGAGACAGAGAGAATATGAGAGAGAGAGAGAGAGAGAGAGAGAGAGAGAGAGAGAGAGAGAGAGAGAGAGAGAAGTTATTCTTACATTAGATATCAAAAGATGGAAATTCATTGTTTTTTCTTTTAAATGAAATTAAAGTTACTGTTATTTAGATTTAAAAGTTAAATTAATATTTATTACCCTTCAAAAAGAAATAGATGAGTTGACATGAAAATATAGAGAGAGTGTGAAGATTAGTTTAGACTAGAGAGAGAGAGAGTTCGACTGATCTAGAGAGAGAGAAGTGTTCTCAACCTCGTTTTAAAAACTTCTTTATATTATTTATCTCTTTGTTCTGAAATGCTCTAGTCTCTATGTTTTAAAAGGATTTTGACAGAGGAAAAAATCTATTTCTGATGAAGATATCACCCGGTGAAATTCCATTACAGAAGGAAAAAAGGTATAACAATGCTAGATATACCAGATAAAAAGAGCTTTAGGAAAGCTGATTTATACCCCAGTCGAGAGAGATCTTTTAGAAACTTTTGTATAATGAAGGGTGAGTGAAATACCACTACCAGAAATTTGCCTGAAAGATCTCTCCTTATCAAAACCCCTCAAAAGAGCGGGAAATGATATTTGTTTAACAGCTCCCACACCTAACAAATTTATAAATTTTGCGACACCAGCGCCACCTATTCATTCCATGCTAGCACTAACCCCAGACTTGGCATGTGCAAGAAGGGGAGGGATTACTAGACTAGACAGGAGGGTCATTATTATGACACGGGACCTTCCTCAGAAATAGATTATTTTCCTATTGTCAAAATTATTATTCTGAGTTCAGTTATTGTCAGCCCGGTGAAATAGTGATAGAGAATCATGCCAAGACTGCTAGTTACTGGAAAACAATGGGGGTAATCTGAAGAAAAGGCATTGTTTTATTTGAAAATAATTTTAATTATGGAATCTCTTCCATGAAGCAAGAATACTTAAAAGTAAGGCACTTAACATTTAAGGCACACCAATAAACTTAACACTACAAAACACTGGAGGTCCCGGTTTGATGGGAAAATTGTTTCAAAAATCTTAAAATTACTTAAAAGTAGTGAAACATGAAATGTTACAGAACAAGAAATACAACCTTAAAACTATATATGTAAACTTAGGCTTAAACATGTAAGAGACAAGACTAATGAAAATAATACAGCATAATTATCCGGGGTACGTGGAGCCAACAAAAACTGTCCAGTACCTAATAAGAAAAACAATTATGGCTAATCAGATTACAGTTTTCCATCATCAAATACAAATATATCAATATGAAGAGCTAGGCAGTGAGGTATAAACAACCAGGAGAATAAGCAGAGAAGCAAATGAGGTAGGCGGGCGGGGGGGAAAAGGAAAGGATATAATTATTTAATGTGGGAGATGACACTTCCCACTGCTATATTAGAATATTTCAGGGCTTATGATTTTTAAATAGTGGCGTTTAAACACTAGAGGTGATTTCAACCTGTATATTTTGATAACTCTGAAAAGTCCATATTATGAAAATAATTAATAGAAGTAGCCACTGCTCGAATATCATGAACTTTAGGAACTGAGTCTGGGTTGGCTTGTTTAATGAAATACAGAATTTGTTGTCTTATACCATTAAGGGAAAGAGTACCACCTTTCTCCCTGATAAAAAAGAGGACCCGACTTACTCTGTGGAGTTCTTGAGAGGTAAGATTTAAGTGTATGGACTGGACATAAAGATTGATCTTGAGGAAGGGGCACCACCTTCCAAGGAGACCACCTGTCCTGTGGGTCTTCGTTCTTAGCTAAAAATCTAGGGTCAGGGGAGAGGAGGACTTCTCCTGATGGGAGGAAGTTAACAAAATTATCACCTCTAGTGAGAGCTGACAGCTCTGAAATTCTAGCACCTGAAGCCAAACTAAGTAAAAATAAGGTTTTCCTTAACAGATCTTGATAAGAGCAATGAAAGTTTATCCAACTCTGACGCTAACTTAGGTACGTCATTGAGAAACCAAGTATTGAGAATGTGGACGTGATACTGGTCTCAGACGAGCGCATGCTCTGGGGATGGATGAAAAATAAGAATCTGTAAGGTCGATTTTAAATCAGAAAGAAATACTTTCTTCAATGATGACTTGACTGTGGTAATAGTGGCGGGAGCCAGACCTTTCTCAAACAGTGACCTAAAGAAGGAAACTCCTAAATTAGTCGTCATAATTTTGGCTTCAGATGCTTTCAGGAAGGAGGCTAATTTTTGACTGCTGAGTCATATTGCCTAATAGTAGAATCTCTTTTATCTGATTCTAAAAACAGAGTGTTGACAGGGTCAATGTTTGCTCCTTTTTGAGCTGCGAACTTTATAAAGTCCATAAAGCTAGGGCATCTTGAATCCTTGAGGAAGCTGACACAGTCTTGGTTTGTACTGTCTGGGTCAGAATGGGCTTGGGAAAAAGACTCCAGAAATCCCAGTTCCTGAAGAAGAGGAACCAATTGCTCTTCGGCCAATAGGGGGCTACCAGAGCTGGTTGACCTTTGAATGTCCTCAGTTTGTGTAAAACTTTCAGCAGTAAATTTATTGGAGGAACAGATAAATTTTCTCCCAATTGTTCCAATCTACTGTCATTTGCGTGTGTGGATACGCCTGAGGGTCCAGGTTGGGGCCACATAACAGGGGAGCTTGAAGTTGCTCTCCGTTGCTGGTGAACAGATCCACTTGGAGTCCCGGAACAATGGCGGCAAATCCATTGAAAGATTCCGCATCCAGGGAACTCCGTCTCCAACGGATAGTCCTGGACAGGGAATCCGCCACCACGTTCGGACACCTGCCAGGTGGGTGGCTGACAGGTGCCAACCGTGCTTGTTCGCCAGGGAGAAGATAGCAACCATCACTTGGTTTACTCGACCTGATTTGGAGCCGCCCCTGTTGATGCAATGAACTACCACTGCGCTGTCAACACCAACCTGATATGAATCCCAATTAGGGCGGATTTTCTTCAGCGTCAGAAAGACCGCCATACAGCTTCCAGGGTGTTTATATGGAACTGCTGAAACATTGTGGACCACGTTCCCTGTACTTTTGTTTTGGTGAATATCCCCCCAGCCGCTTAGAGAAGCGTCTGTGTGGATAACTAGTCCCAGAACGGGGAAACTGAAGTGGAACTGTTTTGGACAGGCCCTTGACTGTGGTCCAATATGCTGCCTTGTCTTTAAGACGAGGATAGAGGAGACCTTGTCCCTGAGCTTGACATTTGCTCGACTCGCCACAGCCATAAAAATAATTAAATCCATAATAATTGTTTATGTCCTTTAATTTGGCTTTCAAGAGCAGGTCTGTTACTGAAGCAAATTAAGAGTACACCCAAGGACCCTTTCCTGGGACCGACGGGATGCTGACTGATTTTGAGAAACCTCTTGTGAGAGATGCTATCTCTTTCCTCTTGGAAGGAGGGAGAGAAATGTGGGAGGACAGGTCCCACTAAAGACCCAGCCATTGAAACCAAAGACTCCGAGTCAGGCGGGACTTCTCCCTGTTCAGCTGAAAACCCAATGACTCTAGGAAATTGGTGACTATGGAATGGCTTCCTGAAACTCCGGAACAGTTAAAACAGATTATCCAGTCGTCCAAAATGGCTGTCAGGGAGATTCCTTGGGACCGGAGCTGCTGTACAAGTATCCGCCAGCTTGGTGAATATCCTGGGTGCAATGTTCAGACCGAAGGGCATGACCCTGAAGGACAGGCTTGGTTCCCGAGTCTGAAACCGAGAACTGAGAGAAGTTGATAAAGCTGGACGTGATAATAATGTCTGAAAGATCGATAAGGTGGTGACGGCTCCACGGAAGTAGAGTCAATGACCTGAGCTACCGTAAGCATCCTAATTTTCATTTTATGTAGAGATTTATGTTCATGACAGATCCAGGATCACTCTTTGCTGATCGGAGTCTTTTTGGGAACAGTGAATAGCCTGCCTTGAAATTTTTAGGTGCCTTGCTTTCTTTATTGCTCGTTTGTTGAGCAATTCTTTTATAATCCTGTAGGATTGATGTGGGTGGCTGGTAAAATCTGTTTTGGAGGAGGATTCTTGATCCAGCTCCACCCCAGTCCCTTGGACACAATGCTGTGTGCCCAGGGCTGAAGGTCCATTGGTCCCTGAACCAATACAGGCGACCGCCTACCTGCGTTTTCTCAGTGGGAGGGAGCGGGTTTGTTCCCTCTACCACGTCCTCTCCCCCTTGGGGTGGTGTTAGACTTTCCTCTGTAGGGGTTTTGCCCCTTCCTCCCCTGCCACCCTATTGAGGTCGTGAAAAATCCACGGCCTTCATATTAGGGTTGTATGCTGGTGAGGATACATAGGAGGCGCCGCTGGTTGGACCAAAACATACTGCTGGGGTTGGGACTTAGAGGTAGATGGCTGGGCCTACTGCGCGGACCGTAACGGCCAGGAACCATCGCCTGATGAGGCCTCTTATGTCTCCTGGATTTTTCCTCCTCTCCTCTGGGGCCGGCCGATTCTGGGGTCTTGCGTTTATATTTGGGAATTCCCCAAATAGCAAAGACTCTGATTAGCCCGTTTTCTTCGGACAAACGGATGTAACCTCTCCTTCAGGGAAGAGGTTAGGTCCCCAGAATGAACTTTTAATGAGCTTGGGGAAGGGTGGCGGATTGCAGACGTCAGCAAAAATAAACTTTCTACATTCCAGCCTAGCCATAACAAACTCATGCAAGTCTAACTGGAAGGTCGCCAGGAAAGACTTAGCTAGGACCTGGAAAAAGGTCAGGTTCCGAGCAGGAGACGGCAGTAAAATATAAATTTTTTTTAAGGATTTGCTATTTTAGTTGGTCTCAAACTCCGATTTAACAATGATTCCGAAATTTAAGGGAGTTTCGCTAAACTGCTTGTCAAAGAGGGTCCAGCTTTCCTGACAGTGAAAGTGAACGGGGCGTCCACCCAGAACTTTTACTTCCTGGGAATACCAGGAAGTTGGGTCTGTTTCCCTCAATTGAGGAAAGGGATTCCCATCGAGGCATGAGAGTTTCTTTGTATCAGAGCAATTTTGTCCATACAAGTTGGAAGATCTTCATTAGGGTGAACCTAGGAAATTGCCCTTGAAAGGGTCAATTTTGTGTTCACTGCCTGCCACTCCGTCAGAGTGCGCAGGAGAGCCGAGCTGGGCTTGGTCTCATAGGGATGATGACAGTTTCCCTAGGTACCTTGTCTGACCGAATCCAGGCTTCTTTGAGAAGCCTAGAAGCCAGGATAAGGGGGCAAGAGATCTGGGGAAGAACTCCAACTCCTCCAACCGTCTCGTGCCCAGACCGTCTAAGGTAAGTTTGCCATCATGTTGGATGGCCGGTGAGAGGGTTGAACCGACAGAGGTTTCCGACATCAAGCGTTTTTTTTGGGAGGTCCTAGTGTCGGGGAGAGAGTACTCTTGGTTCTGCTTTGGGTTGGCAGCCAAACCTTCCAGTACACTGTCATAGGTGGCAAACTTTTCTGAGATCTTCTCAAATCAGAATCTAGGTCCTCCGTGAATTGTTTGTACAGTTCAGTGGCAAAGGATTTTGTAGGTCAAAAGGAGGCTGGCAGAGGAGGGCTTTGTTTTTAGAGCGCTCTCTTACTCGCGCCCTTGCAAGAGGAATGGGGATTTTCAGGTCGGAGGCTACCGGTCCTGGGACCTTAGCCTTCAAGGAAGAGGGGAAGGGCAATGCCTTCTTTGAAGTCGAGGAGATAGCAATGGGCCTACTCTCCATCTGATGTCTTCAACAGGGGATGAGCAGGACGAGAGATCTATCACCCAAAGGGAAGACTTCACAAAACCTGCAAAAGAAGAACCAGATGAAGCAGGAGAGTTAAACAAAGAGGGCCTGACCCAACCACATTTACCTCTCCACTGGGACCACCTGGTCTTTAGACTCATTCATAGGTTCCAATAGATCTTTGGTGGTTGCCCAACATCCTCCGAGACCTCGGCGTCTCTTGAAGTCCACTTGCAGGTGGCTAAGGTGTTCATCACGGATCTGCTGGATGAGGAGTGGGTGACTGTTCTTCTTTACTTTTACCACCCTCTGTTTAGACAAAGAGACAGGTCCCTCAACCTGGCGTCCTGCACGGACGGGCTTCCCGACGGAACATTCCTGCAACCCAGCCATCTTGTGTAGATGGTTTGGATGCATGTCCAAGGCAGACTTCTAGGAAGAGATCAGACGCCTGCAAACAAACCTGTTTGTCTTATTAGCAAGTTTTATTGTCTCTAACACTCTTGGTTTCTTGAGGAGCATGGACCGGATGAAAGAACTTTCACTTTAAGGCCAGACTCGTCTTGGATGGTTGAGCATCCCATATGTCAAACCTCACAGCCAGAGGGGTGCCAAACAACCAGGTCTTCAGCTCTTCCAGACCAGGAAACCAGCTAGATGGGTAGAACCAACCAGTGCCCGCAGGGTTGTTGAACTCCAACCTCCAGTGAGTGAGCTCCTCAAAGACCGAACAGTTTGTATTTATGTAACAGTACAAACCTCACAACAAAAATAAAATAAGGCCGGGAATTCTTACAACCGGAATACTCAAACCTGAAGAACTTTACCAAATTAAACTCCCACCTCAGCCATAAGCATTCTGAACCTGGGCACAAAGGCAAAGTTGAAGTTCAGACCCGGAGGACTGGGAATGGGAACGAGAAACGTTGGAAACCAACCTAATGGGCTGTCAGAAAATTAAAACAGCCCCCAGGTGCATCCATAACTAAATCCCTATGTAAAGACCTTCAGGTTTGTATGTTAAGAAAATACAAGTTAATAAACAAAATTTAACATATTGTTTTAAGTTCTTTATTAAGAAGCAAACTGATATTTAACAAATCATATTATCTTTTGGCAGTAAAACAAATCAATTTATGACTCTTCTGTTCATCAACTCCCTTCCCAGACACACTAAATAAGAAGAATCCACTTTACCATTTGCTTGACAGGGATTCCTCCACTAGCAGAAAATGATCATATCAAATATGTCTACCCATCTGATCTTGCTGGGGTGACTTTGGGGAGGGAACATGACCATTTCTTGTTTTTCATCTGTTAAGTCTTCACTTTCTTGCTTCTTCATCTTAGATTATGCTTTGTTTCGAACTGAGGGTATGGTGATGGTTTTAGGCTTAATCATTATAAGGGGTCCCTTGACTTTAAGTAAGAACATGACACCTGCTTATTTGAATTTCCTTCCCAATGTTACTTGCTGGGAAGCCTACTGTAAGTCTTATTTTTTTGAACAGCCCAACTGTTCAACATTTAATTTATTAGCCTAGACAACCCAAACCTAATGATAAGTTACAATGATCATGGATAGAGGGTGAAACATTAATGTTGTACCAACAGGAGTTAACTGTTTTGTTTCACTTGATGCCAATTTTGTGTTTGCTGTTATGTTCATGTCAATTAATCACATAGCACTGTCCATGATTTGTTTTTGCATATTCATTTAGTTTTTTATTTACCTTCTTGGAGTAATTCTTTGTTGGTTACAAGGACTGTGTTCTCTGCTGGTAACTAATTATTATGTAATGAACTGATGGATATTGCAACAAAAACTTTTTCAACCTTATACCTTTAGGGAATTTTGGACAGAATCAGGTTACCACCCAGAAAACAATCAAAATAAAATTACGTTCACAGTTTGGCATGTAGCTCTAAAAATGCTAGTAATTTCAAAATGCCTTTTTCTAAAGTTCATAAACACAAAATATGACCAATTAAAATAAATTGTTAACTTTTAAAATGAAATTAAAGTTACTGTAAATTTAAAAGTTACTAAATACATTCTTCTAAAAAAATAAATGGTTGAGACTAAAAAAAAGAATTGAAGAGAACCTGGTCTCCCTTTCCCCTTCTGACTGATCTTTTAGTAGTCTTCAACCTCTTTTTAATTAATTCAAAACAAAAACTCTTTCTTTTGTTCTGCAATGCTTTTCATGAACAAACAGTGTTTTTATTTGGAGACTAAAACAACTCTTAGTTATTAGCGTCTGTTTTTAGAAAACTCCACACCAGCACATTTACAGAACAGTACAGGTAAAATTAGATCAATTTAAACTACATACTGTACAGGTGTAGATGTGTAGAGATATAATAAGTTGTAAAATTTATGAAAATCACTAACTATGAATAGAGATAAGAGAGAGAGAGAGACAAGAGAGATGAGAGAGAGAGAGAGAGATGGAAAAGGGTTGTCCTTAGCCATTGTAAGAGAGTGAAAAATTAATTAATTATTAGGAGACAGAGCGAATAAAGAGATGAGAGAGTGAGAAAATGGAATGAAGTTAGGTTTTACATTAGATATCAAAAGAAGGAAATTGGAGCATTATTCAACTTTCTTTTAAATGGTTTTTAAGGAGAGATCTTTGTATATTTCATTTAAAAGTTATTTAATACATTACCCTTCAAAAGAAATAGATGGTTGACATGAAAATATAGAGGAGTGTGAAGATTAGTATACTATTTTCTCTCTCTTTTTCACTGATCTATTTTTAGAATTGTTATCAACCTAGTTTTTTAAAAACTTGCTTTAATCTTTCTCTTTGTTCTGAAATGGACTGAACTCAGATGTTTTAAAAAGGCACATTTACACTTTGTAGACGGCACAGGTAAAATTAGATCAATTTAAAGGTATCTACTGCACAGTTAAAGACGTACAGAGAAACAGTAATATGTAGTTTGCGCTAACTGCAAATGAGAGAGAGAGAGAGAGAGAGATAACAGTTGTCCTTACTTAAGAGAGTGAAATTTTTTATGAATTATTACGGACAGAGAGAGAGAGAGAGAGAGAGAGAGGAAATTAGTAGGAAACCTTTGACTCGCTAATCAGCAACACTCTCCCTTCTTGTCATGTTAAATTGATATGTCTGACAGCTTTGCCTTTGAGCTTCAAACAAAAGATGAGGGAAAGATATTTGTTGTTTAACCCTTAAATGCCAATCCTCTATTTACAAAACTGTCTATATATGTATGTGCGGTTTAAGATAATATACCGAAGCGGAAAGAAAGTTTTTTTAAAAAAATCACAGCACACTTAGTTTTTAAGATTAAGAGTTAATTTTTGGCTCCTTTTTTTTCATTGCCTGAAGTGTAGTATGCAACCATCAGAAATGAAAAAAATATCATTATCATATATAAATATTGGAATATATGACAGCACAAAAAAATTTCATATATAATTGTATACAAATCGCGCTGTGAGCAAAATGGTTGAAGCTAATGAGTTATTATTTTTTTTCATTGTATTGTACACTAAATTGCGATGATTTTGGTATATAACAAATTGTAAAACGATCAAAGCAACACAGAGAAAATATTATCACAAAATGATGCATGAATTCGTAATGCGAGGACATAATAAAAGTTTTTTTTAAAAATTCACCATAAATCAAAATATTGTGCTAGAGACTTCCTGTTTGTTGCAAAATGAAGGTAAATGATTGAATATTACTAGAATGTAAGTGTTTTAGCTTACAATTGCATTTTTCGACCATTTCGGTGGTCAAGTCAAAGTTGACCAAAGGTTTACATTTCGGCACTTATCGTGATTTATATAAAAATATTTCAAAACTCATAAAAGCTACAATCATGAGTTATTTTCTGTTGTATTCTACATGAAATTGTGCACATTTTAATATATGAAACTTTATGTAACGGCTAATATAAAACGGTGCAAAAATTACGAGAAAGTAACTAAAGAAATTCTGAGATTTTCAGCAGAGTTAGCGCGCCCGGATGTAAGCAAAAAGTTTTTTGTCAAAAATTCACCATAAATCGAAATATTGTGCTAGAGACTTCTCGTTTGTTGCAAAATGAAGGTAAATTACTGAATGTTACTAGAATGTAAGAGTTTTAACTTACAATTGCATTTTTCGACCATTTCGGTCGAGTCAAAGTTGACCAAAGGTTGAAATTTTGGCACTTACCATGATTTATATGAAAATATTTCAAAACTGATAAAAGCTACAACCATGAGTTATTTTTTGTTGTATTCTACATGAAATTGCACACATTTTCATATATATAACTTTATGTAACGGCTAATATAAAATGGTGCAAAAATTACAACAAAGTGATTAAAGAATTTCTGAGATTTTCAGCAGAGTTAGCGCGCGCGGACGTAAGCAAAAAGTTTTTTTCAAAAATTCGCCATAAATCAAAATATTGTGCTAGATACTTCTCGTTTGTTGCAAAATGAAGGTAAATGATAGAATATTACTAGAATGTAAGAGATTTAGCTTACAATTGCATTTTTTGACCATTTCGTTCAAGTCAAAGTTGACTGAAGGTTGAAATTTTGGCACTTACTGTGATTTATATGAAAATATGTCAAAATTGATAAAAGCTACAACCATGAGTTATTTTTTGTTGTATTCTACATGAAAGTGCACACATTTTCATATATATAACTTTATGTAACGGCTAATATAAAATGGTGCAAAAATTCCGACAATGTGATTAAAGAATTTCTGAGATTTTCAGCAGAGCATGCCATGCGGACGTAAGCAAAAAGTTTTTTCAAAAATTCGCCATAAATCAAAATATTGTGCTAGATACTTCTCGTTTGTTGCAAAATGAAGGTAAATGATAGAATATTACTAGAATGTAAGAGATTTAGCTTACAATTGCATTTTTCGACCATTTCGGTCAAGTCAAAGTTGACTGAAGGTTGAAATTTTGGCACTTACTGTGATTTATATGAAAATATGTCAAAATTGATAAAAGCTACAACCATGAGTTATTTTTTGTTGTATTCTAAATGAAATTGCACACATTTTCATATATAAAACTTTATGTAACGGCTAATAGAAAACTGTGCAAAAATTCCGACAATGTGATTAAAGAATTTCTGAGATTTTCAGCAGAGTTAGCACGCGCGGATGTAAGCAAAAAGTTTTCAAAAATTTGCCATAAATCGAAATATTGTGCTAGATACTTCTCGTTTGTTGCAAAATGAAGGTAAATGATAGAATATTACTAGAATGTAAGAGATTTAGCTTACAATTGCATTTTTCGACCATTTCGGTCGAGTCAAAGTTGACCGAAGGTTGAAATTTTGGCACTTATTGTGATTTATATGAAAATATGTCAAAATTGATAAAAGCTACAACCATGAGTTATTATTTGCTGTATTCTAAATGAAATTGCACACATTTTCATATATAAAATTTTATGTAACAGCTAATAGAAAACTGTGCAAAAATTCCGACAATGTGACTAAAGAATTTCTGAGATTGTAAGAGCCTGACGCCGTCTCTTCCAAACACGTGTGTGTTCGTCGTCCATCGGAGTGGCGAGACGTTTGGCGTCTTCACAAACAGAAACATACACACAGTTTGATACAGAAGATTCGTTGGAACATTATGAGTACATGATTAGAATGCTTGCATGGCAATGCAAGTAGTGGCGATTGTACATACATCAAGACAACAATGGTTAGGGAGAAACAGACGGAAATATTGTATGGTTGAAATCGCGTTCCTTTAGAGAAAGAAAACGAGATGCTCTTGTTGTCTTGTCCACTCCAATGGACAACGAACACACGAACACACACGTGTTTGGAAGAGACGGCGTCAGGCTCTTACAAGATTTTCAGCAGAGTTAGTGGGGACATAAGGAAAAAGTTTTTTCAAAAATTCACCATAAATCGAAATATTGTGCTAGAGACTTCTCGTTTATTGCAAAATGAAGGTAAATGATTGACTATTACTAGAATGTCAAAGATTTAGCTTACAATTGCATTTTTCAACCATTTCAGTAGAGTCAAAGTTGACCAAAGGTTGAAATTTTGGCACTTGTCAGGATTTATATGAAAATATGTCAAAATTGATAAATCTACAACCATGAGTTATTTTTTGTTGTATTCTACATGAAATTGTGCACATTTTCATATATAAAACTTTATGTAATGGCTAATAGAAAATGGTGCAAAAATTACGACAAAGTGACTAAAGAATTTCTGAGATTTTCAGCAGAGTTAGCTGATGCTTTCTTTTGGGATAAGAAAGAAATTTGCACATGCGCAGCTGGGTCATGCTTGTAAACAAAACAACAGCATGATCCGTGAACTCCCAGCATCCCTCAAGGTGCGTGATTTAAAATTTTTCGCAAACGAGGCGTATAAGTATTTTTCCGCGAATATTTGAAAAAACTTTTTGTAGTCGATGTATTTTACGTCCACTCGGCACCCAACGGACAACTTTTGTCGACGTAAAATACGTCCAGTCGATGTTAAAGGCTTAATATAAGCATCACATACGAATTTTGTAATTACAGTTATATTATTATTATTATTATTATTCATTTTATTAATATTTTAAAATTAGTACTTGTTATTAGGTAAAAAATTTATTTATACAAAACAAATAAATGTATATGTAGTGAAGACTTCCCTCGAAGACCCTCACTGGTTTTTTAAATAAGGAGAAGAGTTAAAGAAGAACACATCTTCCCATTTTGGTTTATTATGTAGCTTAAATACAAAAAGTAAGTGTGTTACCGCTCTCACAACCTGCGCTTGAATCCCCTGAGTGGTGATTCAGGCTACACACATGCTTGCGCATTACAGACACACGCACACATTTTGAAACATAAATGTGAATCAAAGCTTATAAAGTAAAACTAATGATTAAATCGGTTATAATAAATAATCAGTTGTCGTTTCCAACTTGAAACAGAACAAATTATGTTGTTAAAGATAAGATAAATGTTATTCAGTTATACAACGAACTGACAACAGATAGCCATGTGACCTCGTTCGCTCTTGCGTTGTGTCTCTTGTTTTGCTTTGACAACTCTGCGTCAACAAATGATACAAAAACAACACACTGTGACTCTCTCCTTTCTCTACGCTACTGCGTCTTGGATGTATCATTGTTAAACAGATATAATCTCAGAATAATATTCATTACATATACATGTACCATAAAAATTCTCTCATCCCAGTAAAAGAGAGAGAGGGAGAGAGAGAGAAATTATTACTTTTATTATTTAATGTTATTTAATTTACAGAAAAGCTTGAAAACTTATGAATTACATAAAAAATTAAACATAAACACTTGTAGGGTTTCTCAGTATTCGCAAATGTTTGCATGTCTGTGAAAAACTTGCGTATGACAATTAGTCAGGTTCTGATGAAAAGTTCGCGTGTCTATGAATTCGTGCAACACGAATCACACAAGTTCGAGGTATTACTGTACTGTACAGTTGACCCTCGTCAAGATGGACTAATAGGGGGGCCAGGGTGTCCATCTTAGCCAATAGCCTGGTTTAATAAGCGGTATCTATATATACCCCTATAAATACCTGTAAATATACTGTATTTCAGTATTTTTATAAAGAGTATGGATAATAAGCCAATGTAGAAATGTTTGAATTAAAGCTCATGGGAAAGGAAGAAAGATGAGGAATAAAACATGATCAAAATTATAGAATTCAGCTGCATATGTAGATGCCTAGGCCGAGACATAAATGCACAATTGTTAAGTGAAATGAAGTGGTCTCCAAAATGAAGGGTAAGATTTTTTTTCCTTTTTCATGTTTTTTATTTTGGTTATTTATTCATTATAGTTTATTATTATCTATATTAATATACTGTTAAATAAATGTGAGATGATTAAGATCATCAGTAATAAAAGAGTGGGACAATTAAGACCATAAGTTCACTAACACATTTTGTTTTCAACAAAAACATTCTGTAAAACTCAAAAATATACATGATCAAAATGATTGCAATTTAACTTGTGAATTTTAATGATAAGTAAGACTATAAAATACATTTCATCATATCGATCTTGGAGAGAGTTGCTTTTTATTGTTATTAATGTTGTCATCAGTTTGCAATTGTAAATCTGAGGACGGTCCGGGAATAGGATTCGCAAGTGATGACGCATCACCACAACAGACTGTTGTGGGATTTTTCATACCACTATATTAAAGTTAAAATTATTGTTGAATTCATGTTTTCATGAAGAAAATTATATAAAGCAAATTACTGAGTAATTTTTGCCATCAGCAGTCAAATAATCACGATCATGGCAGCGTTCAAACTTAGTGCCATCACGACATATGTCTATAAATAGAACAGAAGTCGAGGGCTGTCATTGGCCAGCAGATCTCCATGGCAACCAGCCAGCCAATCAGGTTTTAGTTGTATTCTGCCTGAGAAAGAACTTTTGCTCAAAGAAGCTGACAATGACATAAGTGCGTGTGCTTTGAATACAAAACGTAGTTTTTAATAGTGTATGTGTTTTACTGGTTACATGAAGAATAGAATGAATTCCACCTTATTACTTTGAGTGCAAAATTGTTGGTTGAGATTCTTCAGCAACAAAATATCGATATATATTTTTTTTTGCTTCAGAAGATATTTACTGAAGCTGTGTTGACATACCATTAAAACAAAATTCTTCTCTTTAATCTGTCGAGGATAGAATTACGCTGCATAGAGGGAACTGGCAATTTCTCTCTCTCTCTCTCTCTCTCTCTCTCTCTCTCTCTCTCTCTCTCTCTCTCTCTCTCTCTCTCTCTCTCTCATGTCATTTGCCAAGGAAACACAAGTACAGTATTGTTCAGTAACTCAGCTTTTGTCTTTGTAGTTTACCTTTGTCATGTCTTTTCTTTCTTATAAAACATACAAAGCATCATACTGTAGCTACCAGTCGGGCAGCAGATAGGTAAAACTGTTAATGCTCAGTGATTGGCTGTGATACTTCCTACCCTTCCAGACAATAGAGTTTCTTAACCCTTAGTGGACATTTTGAGCTTCAGTGTGAAGCAGAATTACGCACCACTGTTATGGTAATAATGATTCGAAACAAAGGTGCCAATACTTCTATAAATGCACTAATGGCAACTTTTATACAGACATGAGAGTTAGGCCAGTATCAGTAATGCTTATGACTTCAAGGGGGAAGGTACTGTATCTCTCTCTCTCTCACATGAGTCTTTTTGTAAATTTGCTTGTAAATATACGAAGGGGTTGCTATTTTTTGTTTTTGTCTTTTACGATAGTATGTCGGTTGTAAATGTAATTTTACAAAGAAATATTAGAAAACATATATAAGTTGGTAAAATTTACAATTGTCTTGTAAATAAGGCCCCATAAGGGGTTGTAAATAGTCATTTTCAACTTCTTGCAGAAGGTAGGGAAAATTTGTTAGAATTTTTTTATTTATACAGTGTGAATGTACGTGTCATTCTCTTTCCATTGATGTGATTTTTTTTTTATTTTGCCGACCTCAAAGTTTTCCCAGTCTGGGGTGCTGCACATTGATAAATTATGCCGTTCCTTAAGGGTTAATGATGGTACATACAGTGCGCAAGTTAAATTGGTTACAAGTTAAAAGCAGTTCAGATGAGTACAGTATAAGTGCAGAACAGTATGTATAAAATAAAAATATAAATGAAAAGTTTTTTATTTACCTTTGGTAAATAAAAAGAAAAACGGTATGCGACGTGTGGAGGAACAATAACTATCTTAAATCGTGGTCGAACATTACATATTTTAAATCAGCTGACCCTCTTTGGTGTCCGTCTTATCCGATATCCGGGTTAATTAGGTCCAGCTTAACGAGGGTCGACTGTGTTTGTATTCAAGGTGTAGTTAGTGATTCAAGTCCTCATAAAGTAATAAGTTATACATTTGTTGAAAAATAATTTTTCTGATTAATTTTTGTAAAGGTTCTGCATAGATGTGTTAGCAGTCCAGTACAGTAATTGTGTCTAGCTGAGGGTGAGAGTCATTTATTGCCTAGATGGGTCACTTTGTAAGCCAGATGTGTTTGCAAGGTACATAAGGACTTGTCCTAGTCCCAGTGGCAACTGGGTAATAGAAGAAGTGTTATAAGTACCCTAAGAGCTCTGGCAAAGACTCTTTACACTGTTTCAGGTATATCTTTAAACCCTTCTATTTCAGCTTCGCCTACCAATTCAGTTCTTATGGCTTCAAGATCTTAAGTTCTCTTGAATGGGGAGTTTAAAAATTAAGATTGTATAAGCTTTTTGAGAATCTGCCTGATGATTTAGCTCCATCTCCTAAGAGAAAGGCTCACTCTCACTCCTGCTTATTGTGGTAGATCACCTCCTCAGGAGGTGAGTGCTGGGATGCATGCCCTGGATCTGTCACTTTCCCGCAAAAGAAGGCTTCCGTAGAGTGCCCAGTGTCAGTAGGGAAGTGGCACACCTTCTCATGCTTTTGCCTCTTCAGCTCATGTTTTTGTCTGATAGCATGCTGACTTCACTTTCCAGAACTACCTTTCAGTGGTCTTATGCCTGGGAGTATGAGTCGAGATCCCCTTTGTAAAGTGCCTAAACTGTTCTTCCATTATGCAACAAGGGTTATCTGCTAGTAGTGCTGTTTCACATAAGGAAGAAGGTGAGATTCTCTGACCTCTATTCTTGGAAAAGTTTCTTTCTTTGGAACTAGAGCACTCATGAGTTACAGTGAGAGCACTATGTCATCCCTTCCTTTTACACATATGATACATGCAGATATCAGTGTGGGTGGTTGCTGTCCAAAGAAAGCATGTTAACATTGTGCTTGCTAGTACTCACGCCAGTCACCTCTGCTGCAGATAACACACACCACTACAGTGATAAGTGCATTATCCTAACCATTGCTTGCATGTGCATACTCATTGATGGACCACATTCTGCCCCTACAGTAAAAACAGGATTTACTGTGATCAGTGCACTCATTGCTTAGTTCTTTTGCTTCAACATGGAAAGGCTTGACACCTTGTGTTCTAGGAACACAAAATTCTTCTTCAATATTGTATGCTAATACAGGGCCATCCAACCCCATGCCTGCTGGCCAGAGGTAGCCCATTTGTCTTGTGCAGTAGTGATGGCCTACTTCTGATTAATCAGCTGAAACTATGTTCATAAGTAAAAGACAAAAAACTACCCTTCTCATAGATTTTATAATGAAAAAATTAGCCAGAGATGGAAGAGAAGGTTTAGAGTGGGGTAATGATAGAAAGTTGACAGACTTAGAATATGCAGATGGTGTTTTGATAAGCAGGCTAAATAAAATTTTGAAATCAAGTAGACTGAAATTGCAAGTGAAAGTAAGAATATACGTACGTAGATCTAGTGCGGTCTGTATTGCTGTCTGGACATGAATCATGTCATAACAGGGAAACTATATCAAAAAGGTTTTGTCAGTGTGAGAGTTCAGCTTTAGAGGAATATGTATTTGGGGTCAGATGGCAGGATAGTTAGAAATAATCTTATAAGGGATATATGGAAGTTCCACATTAATATGAGGTGATGATGAAAGGGAGATGGAAATGGGGTGTACTTGTTCTGTTACACAACTCTTGGGAGATTAATACATGATAGTGTCAGCTAGGCTCTTGTGGACATCTGTAGAGTTAGGAGACCCAGACCTACTTGGATGAGAACTTTGTGAAAGACTGAGCACAGTAAACACACAAGACCAAATTTCACAAAGGCCCTTTGCTTCATGCAGCATTGGAGGTGGTGATGAAAAATAAATACATTAAAAAATAAGTAAAAAATATAAATAAGCACATAATGACAAAGGAAAATAATGATTCTATGCATAATCAGTGATGAATACATTAAGTGCTGTATATGAACATAGGTTGTCCCTACAGAAATATATGCTGTTGCTTTTTATGTCAATATATACATCTATTCAAGTTGAAAATAGTTGTTGAAGTATGGTAAAGTGATGGTCAGCTAGTAGGAGGAAGATCAGTGTGGCAGTCCCCATGGCTCACCTGCTGTAAACCAGCACTTTTTCATCAGCTGCAATTGTGAAAAGAAATGTACCATGCTCTTCCGACTGCCTCTTCCTGTGGATCCCCACCAGTTTTGTTTGTCTTTGGGGTAGGGCCTGCAGGCTATTTTGGGGGGAATACTCTGCTGTTCACACCACTAAAGTTTTTCAGTTCCTTTCTGGCAGAATCCCCTTCCTCTCTCCCTGCCCCTTCTGCTCATTCTCTGCTGCCTTGGTCTAAGAAGGGTGCACTCATGTAGGTAGTGGGCTTTGTATGTGGGCCAGCATATAATCTGTGACAGTGACAGCTTTTGTAGGTTTGCCGAACTCTCTGTAGCTAAAACCTCAGCACATGCTCATGGTCAGTCATCTCCTACTCCGGCTTCATTGGCTGCTCCAAGTATGTTAGACTTGCTGGAACACCCTGAAAGAATGTGGCCTTTATTAGACATTCCAGATAACTCATCTTTTGCTCTCATTCTTGGACCATTTAAGCTGAAATGGACTTCACTACGCATTCCAGGTGACCCATCTTTTGTTGCATTCTTGGTGTACTTAGCCTCATCCAAGGGGGTTCTCTGTTCCAGTTCCTGCTGTTATTGCCAAAGAGTTCAGGACCATTAACAATGATAATAATGCCTTTATTTCCAATTTTTAGTTTACGTGGATATTAAGTTTCTTACACAGAATATGTAGTTACAAAAAAATCAGCAAATGATACAATACAGAAATCAATTTTAAGCAGCTGTTCTCTTGGAAGATATAGTCATTGAACAACAAGCCCTTATGGTGCCTGTGATAAAAACCTATTGAAAAACTATGTACAGGGTACTAATTAATTCTGAACAAATTATGTAAGGTTTCATGTAGTAAATTCACATATTAAATATACATACATGGTGAAGTTCATATTATGGGACAATGAAATGATATCTCCTTCAATAAAATAAAAGGCTTAAGTCATAACCTATAATTGTAGTGTAAAAGACATTTGAAATGTGTCACAAGGTTAGGTCAAAATACTTTAATTTGAGTTAAAAGTGCTCTTCAATATACTTTTTTTTTTATTTCCTTTTTAAAACTGAAATTTGATTCCATTGCTTGATAAAGCCTTAGCAGCTGTTTTGGTCCTAGTTCTGGAGATATGCAAGTTATTTGATTGTCTAGTTTGGTGCAAAGAGTTTATTTATGCAATATTGAATGCCCATACAGGAATTTTAATGTTCAGGATCTTCATTGTATTGTAATAGTTACTGAATTTATAACCAATTTATTGTCGACGCATTTTAAGAATATCACTTGGCCAAGCCCCTCTCCCTGGCACCATAGCTAATGCATGATATTATTGTACCGCACTCTTGGACGATATCAGTTGCTGCTTGGCTATGACACTGATAACTTAGCAGCCCCCACCCTCCACCCATCCGAAGATGGATAGAGAACGACGAAGTGTGCCTGAGTAGCTCACCCCCACCCCTTCCATCTCAGACGGCACTGCCCCCACCCTCTACCCATACGGAGACGGAAAATAGCGGGAGACTGATTACTGCCAAAAATGGAGGAGGAGGTGTTGCATAGTACTACTGATGGTGGTGTGACGATATCAAAATAAAGCAGTTTACTAATTTTGGATTTAATAGAACATATGGCCACTCTGAGTAGGGCCATGTAAAAGAAAAAAAATAGTATTATTTACAACTCTTCTTTATTTGGAGACTTTACTGTATTTTGTTTTTATGTTTATTTTTTACTCTTAATCATTTTTCTTTTATTGAGATCCTTTATTTAGTGTTCATCCTCCTCACTTTCATCACTGCTGCTGTCTGAGTGGCTCAATTCAATTGAAAATGACTCAAACATGTATTCAAAAACAATGTCTTTCTTACTATAGACTTCTAGAATCATTTTCGAATGTTTTATGCATTTTTTCCAGTTTTTTGTAGTCACATTATCAATAGCTTTTAGTGTTAGTTTTTCAACCTTTTTCATGAATTGCTTGTTGTTTGAATTTTTCTCCCTTATTTCTTGTTTGATTTGAACCCATATGAGTTCAATTGGGTTAAACTGGCAATATTATGTTGATAGTCGGAGTACTTCGTGTCCTACAACAGCAGCAAGTTCATCAATTGTGTAGCGCAACTTGGTTTTCTTGTGAAGCTGTACAAGTTGTTATAGTTTGGGTCTGGAATGCAAAGAGTTGTAGGGAATGTTGTTGTCACTTAACCACTTGATGATATCTCCTTTTCTTGAATTTTTTGTAGGTGCCTTGTTCAGCTGCATGTTGTGATAGGGAGTGTTGTCCATAATAGTTAATGGTCTTGGAGGGATATTCTGCATCAGCTACTTGGAGTTGAACATAACAGTTCACCAGGAACAAAGCCTTCAGAACTTCCTGCGTGGAGGATGATGAAGATGCCTTCTCTGCCGATTTTTGTGTTAGGCCCAATGGTACCCTCCTTAGCTATCCAACATTGTTCGACGCTGGCATTTTGATTGATCCAAGTTTCATCAAGATAAATTTCTGGCCTTGGACATTCACTGCTTCTGTTGCTTTTGAGTTTCCTTAGTTATTTGTTTCGGGCAGCTACAATATCTGATCTCTCCATCAATACTGTATAGCAGAGCTATACAGTAGCAGAGCTACCACAATGTTTCTTGTATATGAATCCCATACTGTTCAGTGATTTCCGCAGGCTTTGTGCTTCCTCCTCTAAAATCCACTGGTGGCTCCTTCTGTCTCTGTAGCAGCAAATCAAGTGTAGGCAGCTGTCCTCTTTCGTAAAAGGCAAGAATTCACTTCCTTGTCAGAATCATCAATCCTCCCAAGGACTGTCGATAGGCAATTCTGATGGAGTGGTGATTGAATTATTCCATCTCCACTCCTCTTGCCCTGGAGCCTGATCCTGTTGATTAAGCTTTGTGAAACATTTGTTGCCTCAGAGGTTTTCTTTACTACTTCTTGTATCAGGTCTGTCTTGTCCTTATTATCGAAATACAGTGTACTTGAAGACGTTAAGGACAGTATTCCTAGCTTGGCTGATGAGCCCGGCTGTTCCCACTGGCGTACCAAGGGTATCTGAATCTTGCAACTCCGGCTCACGATAAGGACAGCGTTGCCAGCCGTATGAGTAATATCATGAAAGAGGGGAGGGGGTTAGGCTGGGGTGGGTGGGTGGGGTAGGTAGGATGTGGGCGTGGCCGAGTGATATTCTTAAAATGCGTCAACTATAGTTTCTTTGTAAATGGTGTGGCATGGTCATGTTTCTCTCCAGTTCCCACTACAGTCTTTGCAGCAAAGTTTTGTACCTTTTGTAAATCAGATATACAAATTTTATTGCAGCCCTCCCATATTGTTGAACAGTATAAAATCAGACTTTTACCAAGACATTGGCAACAAACATTCTGCTTGACTTGTTTAGGTATGATATATTTCTCCTGATAAAATACAAAATCCCATTCCATTTTTGCATATTTCCTCAATGTGAAATTTGAAGCTTAAATGACTTTTGTATGCTACTGCTAGGCTTAATTTCTGTTGATTTAACTTTCATATTGATGTCTTCTGCAAGTCACCAACTTTATGAGTGAGAACCAATAAAAATAAATTTAGTTTTCGTTGCTTGTATTTGAAGGCTATTTAACATGAAATATTCCATTACCCTGTCAATGTTTATTTCGGCTCTTGCGTTAAGGGTTCAACGTTGTTTACATCACCAGAGTGAATATACTGAGCATCATCGGCAAATTGAATTAAAGTGCCCTCATGTGTTACCAAATGTAACACATATTATTCAAATAATGAATAATATTGGACCCAACACTGAGCCTTGTGTCACACCAAAGTTCATGTTCTGTTAGATGAAATATGCCTATTTACTTTGACAGACTGTTTTCTACCTTTAAGGTAATCAAACCAAAATTTATTGATGCTCAGTTTTACCCATTTTATCCAACAATCTAGAGTGAGAGACGCTATCAAAAGCTTTTGATATATCGTACAGTGTTATTAGGAAAACTTTATTTTTATCAGTATCATTATATAGTATGTCCATAACTTGGTGTAAAGCTGTTTCAGTAGATAAATGTCTTCTGAATCCATGCTGGATATTTGAAAGAAGATTGTTTTCATGGTATTTTCTAATACCTTTGACATAGTAGGCAATAATGAGCTTAGGTGGTAGTTACTTCGGTCCTCAGGTACTTACTTGCTTGAAAGAGGAGCAAACTGTAGCAAGTCTATTCATTTGGTAATACCCCTGTACAGTGAATATATTTATTATATTACAGTACTGCTAAATATCAAGCTAGAACTGATTGGGAGTCTTAAGAATCGAACAGATATGCTGTGATGGCTGCATGAATTTTTGCATTAGTGCCATAACTATTAATTACAGTTTTAACACTTACCGCTGAGGTCTAAAATGAGGAATACTTTTCAATGGCCTAGCCGTTTGTGTGTAATTCTTTTGTCTAGGATACATATTTTCACCGTTTTTCTCATTTAAAATTTTGTCAAACACTTTTTAGCCAATGGTAGCAAAAGACTGAATCAATTTTTGATTTCCTATGGTTGATTACAGTTTATGTTATCTCTTGTAGATTTCTTGTTTGGTATAATGTCATTAGTAACACTCCAAATTTTAGCCTTATTGAAGTTATTATTTTCATATCAGCTTTTAAAATAAGATATTTTCATTTTCCTAAGACTATCTTCACTTTCTTTTTGGCTGCTTTGTAGCTTTCCTTGGTATAGTTATTAAAATTTGAATCTCCTGCAGTTGTTTTGCCTGTGAACAATACCCCTGCAGTATTAATCTACCTTAGTAGAAGTGGTAAGTCTTCGTCCTCATCATCAAACTCATCCTCTTTATTTTCTTCTATCCCCTTTTTCCTCTCATAAGGAGAAATCCCAAAAGACCTTTTAGAAGAATCTGTATCAGACTTCAAGTGAGTGCCTCCCCCTTTCGATGGGGTTACCAATGGCATTTACTCACCTTTGGGTTGAATGCTTGCCACAGGTACGGATGATACCAGATTTGTTAACATTCTCGTGACCCAGTGTCCTCCCACCCCTTTCAAGTTTCTGGGAACATCATGGACTCTTCTCTTGCTCATATGACAGTCTCAGCTCTGCCAGAAATGTACTCCAGGACATGCTGATGTATCTGCCTCTCTTTCAGGAGAGGATCCAAATAACACTTCAGGGGATCTGTTAGGGTGCAAGGATCCTTCACCTTCAGTGTGAGTTGGAAAGGCACTTTCAAGAGATTACTGGGCTTTTTTAGAGATTAATCTATCTTCTTTTAGAAAAGGTGAACAGTCTGACCTGCATAATAGATGATTCTCTTGCCATCAGCAAATCAAGCAAGCTGCTTCCTTCACCTTTAACATGGCAGTAGAAGTTTTATGCCCTGGAAGATGCCTAGATTATTCCTTTAATGTTGACTCGTTAGTCTGTGGACTGATAACTTCCCCATGGGAGGTACTCTCTTTGACAAGAAGGCACATCCTTCAGAGTCAGAAACTGTGGCCTGCATCTCGGCAGCAGCATGGTTCAGCCTTTGGTTGTAGGTGTCAGGAAAAAGGGCTTTGACTTTCCTCATTAGAGTGCCAACCTTAGGGGAAAATTTGCCTTGTGAAGACATGACCATGTGTCTGGATTCTTCTTGAAACAGATTTCAGCTGAGAGTAGTCTTTTTCTGCAAAACAGGACATTCTTGGCATCCTCTTTATTCTTTTTAAAGAGTAAAGCAGTGATAGTGATGGAGAGGAGGCATTCCAATAGGTGGGCACTCTAACCCACCGTGCAGTACTTCCAGTGCTCTGGGGACTCCACAGGGCACTGTGGCCAAGCCATGGAGGGGCCTTGCCTTCATTGCGGTTATTAAGAAGGCTCAAGCCTCCACAAAATGGCAACAGGAAGTCCAAGTATATTATTCTCATGCAAGACTAGGATTCATCCTAGCCCTTTCAACCCCTCCTCCAGCTGTAGCTCAAGGGGAAGAAATAGGGGAGGGTGCTGAGGTAGGATGTCCCCTATATAGCTGCCTTGAGTAGGGGAAGCCTGTCATGCCAGTGGACATGGTAGTGACAGGGGGGCAAAGCCCTGGTTAATCAGTGTACTTTATGATGGTTACAAGCTTCTTATCAAGGACTACCAACCTACCCTTGGTCAGACATCGCCTCCATCTCTGGCTCTAAGTTCTAGCCCTGTCAGTAGAGTTGAGGGTAATGCTGGAAAAGAATGAGCTAAAATCATTGATAGCCAGTCTCCAGGCTGCTGCAGTCAACTCCTCCCAGTTGAGAAATCAACTTGGTGTTGGAAACCAGTCATCAATCTTTCTTGGGGTTGGAAACCAATTATCAGTCTTTCTTCATGTTGCATTCTGTGTTGGATTCCATCTGAGGGAAACTACTTGTTTTTTGTGAATCTAAAGGTTGTATGTTTTCAGATACCCATCTGTCATTCCTTCAGAAAGTACATTCACTCTGTCTGTAAAGGGACTGTTTGCAAGTCCAAATCCTGTGTTTCAGACTAGGAACAGCCCCTTAGGTGTTCATATAAGCTTTCACCTTAGTGTCAACTTGGGCCCACTTGCAGGGATACATACACCTTCTGTGCTGTCTTGATGATTGGCTGGTTCTGGAGTCTTCTCGTTTTGTTGCATTATGAGGATCACAATAAACTGGGAGAAGTTGGTGCTCATGCCTAAGCAGCTGGCAAAGTACCTGGGCTTGCTGATGAATATGACAGCAGTGAGTTTTTTCATCGAACTCTCATGTTAGCAAGGGCAGGGAGGTGACAATGTAGTTCTTTCCCATAGTAGGAACAACAAGCTCAGCTTTGGCTGGTCATCATCAGTCACCTGTCATACTTGGAGAAACTCATATCTAAGTGGTGCCTCCAACAGCATTACCTTAATTGGCAGCAGAAATAGCTCTGGTAACCCCCCCTCTCATTTTGTGCCCTTAAGCTGAGAAGTGAGGGAAGACCTTGTTTGGTGATAAGACAACAGGAACCTCCCAGTGGGAGTTCTCTTGAGGTCTCTGTCTCTTTCTCATAAGGAATGAAGGAGGGGTGGTGTGCTAACCTGTGGACTCAGTTCTCTGTAGGTGTGTGAGTAGAAGACAGCTATCTGCATATCAGTTTCATGGTGGAGATGTATGCAGCCTCGCTGGCTCCGCAAACATTCAAGAGATTGTGTGATGAGTCACTCTGTAGTTTTGATGCGTGTCAAATCAGCAGAAGAGGCATACATCAACAATCGGGGGGGAGATCTCTGCATCTCTGTCAGTTTATGACAAAGATACACAAATGAGTAGTTTGCTATGCTGTTGAATCGTCAGCCAGGTATATTCTAAGCAGCAGGAATGTTTTGGTAGGCCAGGTCAGCTGCCAGGGCAAATGTTAGAAACAGAGTTGTCCCTGCATCATCACTTGGAGGGAAAAGCTTTTCAAACATTGAGAATAACTAGTGACTGATATGTTTACCAAGTGGCTAAACAGGAAGCCCCCAGTGTTACTCAATCCTGGTCCAAACCCTTGGGCAACCTTGGGTGTCTAATCCTTTTCCTCCATTCAGTCAGTCACTTGGTGATCAACCAAATGTCCATCACTAGCATCGTGGTGTCCCCATGCTAAATGTTATTCCCAGTCTGCTAGTTCTAATGGTTGAGACATCCAGAGAGATTCCTGTTTGACCCACTCATCTCTGTCAGCCACATGTACTGTGGTACCACCAGTTTGTCCAGACCCTCAACGTTCACAGTTGAAATTAAAGGACTGAATAGATGTCTGACTGCTCGTGCAGGTCCTCAGGTGCTGTTTTTCATGCAAAATGAGCAGAAGATGGCTCATTTTCCATCTTCTGCAGTTGGTGTTGTTGTCATAGTCGCTCTTCAATCATAGCTTCTATTCAGCATATTGAAGACTTCCTCATCCATTTTCACTGAGACAAGCTCATGTCAGTCCATGCAGTGAAGGCTGTTGCTCTGCCTTGAGCCACTTCTTTTAACTGAGGAGGTGTCCATGGTCAAGAGGAACTTCAAACAGCTTTGCGTACCCCAGGAGCTAAAGCTTCTGTAGTGGAATGTGACTCTTATTGTCGACAGCCCAACTCAGGCTCTGTGCAAGCTCTTGGCAATCACAGGCAAAAAAGTGATGAAATCACAAAAGGGGCAGCAAAGCCCTGCCATAAGAGACAGATATGGAGGTCAGGGGATACAAAGGAAGGGGTGAGGTGTAGGGCTTTACTCTGCAACCGGATAAAATATGATGAAAGAGAAAAGCAGCAGTAGTCGTCTTGTCTCAATCAGTATGGAAAGCGAGTGCCCTACCCCCTCCTTTGTATCCCCTGACCTCCATATCTGTCTCTTGTGGCTGGGCTTCACTGCCCCTTTTGTGATTTCGTCACTTTTTTGCCTGTGATTTCAGTCCTTTTTTAAAATGGCAATGCCCTAGATCAAGAAAAATGCGGTAACAAAGGAATGAGGTTGTGTAGGTTTTAGATATAGTTTTCTTAGACCTGTGTGGCTTCTCTGTGATAATGGTCAGCTCAGCTCATTTGCTGCATAATTATACAATTATATATTATATATATATATATATATATATATATATATATATATATATATATATATATATATATATATATATATATATATATATATATATATATATATATATATATATATATATATATATATATATATATATTTTTTTTTTTTTTTTTTTTTTTAGAGTATTTGTACTGACCTACTTTATTCCTTGCTCCGGGATCAAATCAGGGGATCTGGCTGAAGTCCAGGAGATTACTATTGCACCTTGCTTAGCTGACTGCAATTTTTGGGTCAGTGAGTACCCTAATAAGAAAACAGATGTGCTGAAAGCTGTATTTCAACAAGGAATTATTGCAGATAAACAGTTAGGGTTGCTTTAAAGGGAATATATTTACAACTGATCATGTAAATTAGAAGACTGGGGAACGATAGGCAGAGAAGTGATATTCTGCTTCGGGATTAAATAATTAAGCAATTGTTCAAGTATTGAAGAATAAATGGGGGATCCTCTTGGGAGGGGCCCCAGTGATGTGAGGGCAATGAGGATGTCACTGCAAGAAGCACAAGACAAGCAGTTGTTTCCACAACTCATTACACGGTCTGCAATTTGAAAAATGCAAGCAATTATGTACGGTAATTATAAAGATGACAGCGAATCGAGAGGTTGCACATATGGTGCCAAGATAACTCGATTCTGGTGCAAGCTGTGTACGTTAACATTTCACACTAGGGCTAACTGAGTCAGGACTTTGTGAGAAAACACACTTCAGAAAAGGAAATTAATTTTAGTCAAAAGGGTTTAAGTTGTGTGACTTTGAAAAAACCTTGAATCAGGACATTACCTTTATAACGTAGTGGTGGAGTGCCTCATCGAAAGAATACGCCAGGGATGGAGGGATGAGTTTAATGGGTCACACTTGAAGGTACTGAGAGTGGCCATAAGGGGCCACATGGGTCGGCTCAAGAATGGAGCATGCAAGGGGACATGAGTTAGTTCTGCCGCCAGGGAGGGTTCTGAGAGAGGGCTCTGGCGCTTGGTGTGTTTAAGCCCTTGGGAGATTAAGATTTGGTCGTTTGTAGAGGGCTCTGAGATTGCAGCTGATTCACGATCTCCATTTTTTGTCAAGCCCTTCCAAATTCTGGTGACATCTGGCAACCCATGTTCGCCAGTTTTTGTGGGGAACTCAACTTTCCTGGTGGTTTTCAGCAGGCTTCATCTCCATTCACCTTTGAACTGAAAGGAGGCAATTTCAATCAGTCACCAGCTCTTAGGAAAGGTCAAAGATGTACCAAAAGGGGAGTATGGAGAGAAAGTTAGGTAGGGGCTGAGCTTCCCACACCCTTCCTCAGTTAGTTATCTGTATGAAAAGTACTTCATTTAATTTATAAATCAGTTGGGAGTTGGGTCTGCTTTATTAGTGGTAACCACATTACAATATATATACATATATATATACTGTATGTGTATATATATTATATATATATATATATATATATATATATATATATATATATATATATATATATATATATATATATATTTATATATATTGTGTATATATATATATATATATATATACATACACACAGTGAACCCCCATTTTCGTGTTCTCAAGGTTTGCGGACTCACCCATTCGCAGGTTTTTATATGGAACCTATTTAAAAAATTTCCCGTGGAAACTCACGGATTCGCGGGGTTTTCTATGGAACATATCTATAAAAATATTTGCGGGAAACTCCATAATCGCGGGTGCAGATTTTTTGTCTTTTTGTATAGCAATATTCTCTATTTTCATATTTATTGTATAATATAATATAATACAGTGAACCCCTCAGATTCACGGGGATGCGTCCCACACACCCCCGCTAATAGGTCAAACCACAATGCTTAAAACCCTCAAAAACACTTAGAACTGCCCATTTTGATAGCTTAAACCAAGAAAAACCCTGTAAAAATGCTTATACCTGAGTATTTTAATAGTTTCATCACAGAAAGTGCATTTATTCATGAAAATTATGTGAAAATACAGTAATTTGTGAATATTTCTCAGTGAAAAATATGCGAATTATCCGCGAAAAATGGCTAGATATGTTCCACAGAGAAACCTGCAAATGTGTGAGTCCGCGAACCATTAGAATGCCAATACGGGGGGTTTACTGTAACATTAAATAATCATGTAAATCAATAATAATACTGTACTACAGTACTATACATATAATAGTAATAGAAATTAAATAATAATATTATGTAATACTACACTGGGTACCTTAATAATAATAGATAATAAAGTTAAATCATATGGGTAGTAACTGGTGATGAATGTTGATTTCAGTATATTGTAGATGATGATGATGATGAATTAGCTGTGCAGTACGATGAATGACAGGAGGCGCCGTCATGTCAAGGTATTTGAACATGGCAACGAAGGTGGTACAGTTGGGCTGCATGAGTATTTTACCTTGTTCATGCTCAATGCAGGGGACCGCAATTAATGTCATGCTGTAATGGGTTGCTACTTCTCCGTAACTTTTGCCCTCTCTTAACAGAACAATCATGTCTACAGTACTTTCTTCTCAACAGTCATTACAGTAATCGTAGGCTATTGGCCAGAGGCCTTAGAAGAAGCAGAGCATTCAGAGGACATCTTAATCCACGATTTCAAAAAATATTTTTAGGCCATAGTACTGTACACACGCAAAACACATGAGATAGCAATAAAACGGGTTATATTGGATCATTTGCCGATAATTTGCCACTGCGGTATACGCATGCTACTACTGGTTGCGTGTACATATACTAACATTGATCTTCTGCGCATACAGTACATACATTTTATAAAATGTTTTGTTGTAGGATGATTTTTAAATATTACATACAAAAAGTGTTTTAGGATGATACATAGTACAGTACAGTACTACGGATAGTACGTAGAGCATATCTAAAATATGTAAGACAACAGGAATACTGCAGGGTACGTGTTTACATCTGCGGTACATAGCATTTTCATGTATGTACTAAGTATTTATTAACCCCTTCGGTACCGTGATGTTTCTACGACGTCATAGAGGGTACAGTGACGCTACCTAGAACGTATATATGTCATCATAACTCCATAACGCTATAGGGAATGCTTGTAGTGCTGGCTTACGTCTCCTACTTATTTTTGCAGGTGTGGGTAGGCTGTACTAACCAACACTAAGCTCCTCCTCCTTTTTTTCAGCCACTCATGGACATTCTTGGCTGTGACGTCACAGCCTTCTCATCATCAGTTTATGCTCAAGTTCACACCTTTGTTTTTTCACGATTTTCGTCGTTTTAACTTCGTTTTCACAGCAAAAAGCATGAGTGAAAGCAGTGATATCTCTTCCGAGGACTATGTTCCTTCTGAGGAAGGATATGAGAGCAGTAACGAGCTCTTAAGTGATGACGTTGAAGAACGAGAGGTGGATGGTGGCTGGACCTATGTTACCAACATATTTGAGGATTGTCGCCCAGCAATGATGCCAGACTTTCATGATGACTTTTCAGGGCTAAATCCAGCGCTTAGGGAAGCACCTTTCCTTATGCCTGGGGATGCATATAATTTTTTTTCTTATTCTAAAGTGATGAAAACTCTTTGCTAATGGGCTTATGAGAGAGCTGCATTATTTTTTCAAGAAAATCCCCAGATAAAAGGGAAAATTCATGGGTAAAAGAGGGGGGATATGTATGTGTTTTTTGTTTGATTTTGGCTATATATATATATATATATATATATATATATATATATATATATATATATATATATATATATATGTATATATATATATATATATATATATATATATATATATATATATATATATATATATATATATATATATATAATATATAAAAGTTACAAACGTCTCTTAATATCATTGCTTACTCGAAATAATATATTTTCATATATGTTATCGAAGGAATTTTTTAGTTGATATTAAGTTCATCGTCCGTCCAATAACGAACCAGATTTTAGACGAGAATCAGACTACAGTGACGCACTAACGCAGTCGATCGCGTTAGTAACGCAGCCCATCGCGTTAGTGCGCCACTGTAGTCCTGATTCCTCGTCCGCCGCTGGTTCGAATTTCACGGGACGGTGGACTTATTATCAACTAAAAAATTCCTTCAGAACATATATGAAAATATATTATTTCCAAGGTAGAGCTAATTGATATTAAAGGACGTTTGTAGCTTTATTGATTGTATATGAATCACGGTGATGTGATATATATATATATATATATATATATATATATATATATATATATATATATATATGTATATATATATGTATATATATATATGTATATATATATATGTATATATATATATATGTATATATATATGTATATATATATGTATATGTATATGTATATGTATATGTATATGTATATATATATATATTATATATATATTTATATATATATATATATATATATATATATATATATATATATATATATATATATATATATATATATATATATATATATATATATATATATATATATATATATATATATATATATATATATGTATGTATGTATATGTATGTGTGTGTGTGTACATATATATGCACATGTGTATATTTTGAATTCACATTCATTTCCATTAATATACAAGGCAGAATGGATGCTAAAACCTTTTCTTTCATGGTTATACGGACTCTACGGTGTGTTGGAAAAATGCGGGATACAGCATCTTGCCGATTATGCATCATGCGGTAACGAAGGGGTTAATGACTACTGTAAGTACATTTTGTAAGTTGAAAAACGATTTACTAATTTTCAAATATTACAGTACTGTAATATATTAACATAAACACAGCAAAATTTCAATAACATATATTTGTTTTTCTTAAATGTGCTTCACCCAAGCCACCCCTCTGCAAATATAAAGAACCCGTGATGCTGGACACTGTGTACCCAGGACCTGTGATACTCGACACACTATTGGCTGTCATCTGCAAAGCAGCCAATCCAGAAGCACCATTCATTTTCCTTGGCGCTCATTGGCTGTTCACTTGGCGCTGATTGGCTGAACATTCACAACCAACTCGCGAACACGGAATTCTGGGAGACCACTCCACGGCATCCTCCTCAGATTGTGTGTATAGTTCGCAGCATCTTACCGTGTGAAACCGTGCGTCTGTCCGTTGTGATTTTTTATCTTTGTGCATCAGCGGTATTCAGCCCTAAAATGCCTCCTAAAAAATGCCCTGCTCCTTCAAAGCCTTCTGGCAAAGAGTCTAAAAGAAAGAAGAGTGTTATGAAACTTGAGGAGAAGGTGAAACTTCTTGACATGTTAAAGGAGGGCAAAGTTTTGCCGTGGTTGGCCGCCATTTCAGTGTTAATGAGAGCACAGTGCAATATATCAAGAAGAAAGAGGCGGAGATACGCAAGTCAGTGAGTATGAGCTACTTCAGTAGTGCAATGACAGTTGTGATAGTGCGGGATAAAACAGTTGTGAAAATGGAATCTGCTCTGGCAATCTGGATAAAGGACTGCCGGAAGAAAAACATGCCCCTCGACTCCAACATCATTTGTGAGAAAGCGTAACAACTCTACCAGTAGTTATCAACTGCTAAGGAAGGCGACGATGTAGTACAGGCAGAGGAAGGCATTGAAGAAGGCGAATTAGAATTTTTAGGCTTTGATGAACCAGCAGAAGAAGAAGAAGGGAAAGAGCCCCAAGCAGGACCATCATCAGTACCTCAAGGTTTCCAGGCCAGCAAGGGGTGGTTCCACCAATTTCAAAAGCGGTTCCACCTAGTCTGTTACTCTGCATGGGGAATCAGCATCTGCAGACATTGAAGCAGCCGCGAAATATCCGGAGGCCTTCAAGAAGATCATTGAGGAGAAGATCTACCATCCAGAACAGGTGTTCAATATGGATGAGACTGGCCTGTTCTGGAGGAAGATGCCATCCCGGACATACCTTATGAAGGACAAAGCTAAAGCCTCCGGATTCAAGGCCCAGAAGGATAGGGTTACCCTCATCATGTGTGGGAATGCAGCTGGTTTCATGCTTAAACCAGGCCTCATTTACAAGGCTGCAAACCCCAGGGCCCTCAGGAATAAGAACAAGGCATTGCATCCTGTGTTCTGGATGCATAACCTGAAGGCCTGGATCACCAAAGTCCTCACAGAGTACTGGTTCCATCAGAACTTCATCCTTCGAGTTAGGCAATACCTGAACAACTTGGCCATGGAGTTCAAGGTGTTGCTGATTATGCACAATGCTGTTGGCCACCCCCTTGATCTTTCTTACAAGGGAGTCCATTTTGAGTTCTCCCTCCCAACACCACCTCTCTCCTCCAGCCTATGGACCAGGGCGTGATCTGTGCCTTCAAGGCACTCTATACTGGGAACTCCCTCCAGCACCTTGTAAATGCAATATTGGCGTAAATTCACGATTGCCACATGTCTGAGCATCATCAGCCAGTGAATGACATGAAGAAGGAGACCCTGAACGCATGCTGGAACAAGTTGTGGCCGGAGTGTGTTCATGATTACAGGGGCTTCTCTCTTGAAGAAATTCAACATTTGGCCATTAATAAGGCTGTCCAGTTGGCGAGGATTCTAGGTGGGGAAGGCTTCGAGGACATCACCGAGGATGAAATTGGAACCCTTATTGATGCTCACTCTGACCCCCTGATGGACCAGGATTTGGAAGAGCTGACAAAGTCTGCCAGTGAGGAAGAAGATACGCCAGGTTCAGGGGAGGAGCATGAGGAAGAGGAGTGCAGCCTGACTTTGGAACGTCTGTCCCACATTAAGAGAATGATTAAGGATACGCAGGAGTATGTTTCAACATGCGATCCTTTTATGGAGCGCTCCTTAAAGTTTTCAAACATCCTTGATTCAGCATGGGAGCCTTATAATCAAACCCTCACCACCAAGAAAAAGCAGCAACAGCAGCTGCCTATCACCATGTTCATCAAACGGACGAAGAAGGCCCCTCAAAAGCCTCCCAAATCACCTGAAGTAGTGCCTCTCGAATCGCCTGAAGAAGTACCTCCCCAATCGCCTGAAGTAGTGCCTCTTGAATCGCCTGAAGAAGTGCCTCCCCAATCGCCTGAAGTAGTGCCTCTTGAATCGCCTGAAGAAGTGCCTCCCCAATCGCCTGAAGTCGTGCCTCCCAAATCAACTGAAGAAGTGCCTCCTGAAGCGCCTCCTGAAGGTGAAGAGGCACCCTCAGATGAGTAGTAACTCCTCTGCTTTGCTGTGCAGTCATATCTTCATTGTCATTCATTGCACTGCACAGCTAATTCATCATCATCATCTTCAATCAACATTCATCGCTGGTGAGTACCCGTATGATTTACGTATGTAGTAATCTTAATATATAAGTAGTATTAAATTTTTTAAAATGTGCATAAATTTTTTTATTTTTTGTCTCTCTCTTTTTGTGAATTACGTATACGTAAATACCAATGTTCCCCCTGAAAAGAAAACGGGACAGCTTGTAACTGTATGAAAGAAAATGTGCGTGGCTGAATACGTAGGGGGGACTGGATTATTTTCACCTACAGCTGTAAGCCATACAGTACGTACATATAAATGTAACGATAAAATGTTTAAGATGGCTTGGAAATTATATTAATAGTATCATTTCAAAGATTAATACTGTAATAAGGTAATAGTTTAATGTATATTTGATGTAGGTTGATATTTTTAGGCATACGTTGGTGTTTGACCCTTCATGGTAGACAGGTATAAGTGTTTTTAGAGGGGCGTTGTAAGCATTCGCAGATTTGACCTATTCACAGGGGAGGTCTGAAACGCATCCCTGCGAATACGGGGTTCACTGTGTATATATATATATATATATATATATATATATATATATATATATATATCTTCTTTCTTCTTTTAACGTATATATTTTTTCCCATTTTTTGTATGGGGTAAGTACGAATATATATATATATATATATATATATATATATATATATATATATATATATATATATATATATATATATATATATATATATATATACAGTATATATTCTGCTGTTCGTCCTCTATGCATTTTATTGTAGAGAAAATACACTAACAAAGACAAGAAGACGTCTCTGTCGAAGCAGGGTAGGCTGGGCATTTAAAAAAAAGTAATGTCTTTGTTAACATTAGGGGCCTAACCCGCTGAGAGGGTTTTCACCAAGTAACCTCTATTGAAGGTGGTCTTGAGCTTCCTTTTCCCTGTTCTATGTTCAGTGATGTTTTGTCAAAATTATCAAACTGCGAAGCGTAGGCCTCCGACCACAGCCACCCTGCTCTGACCGAAAGAGGTCAGAGAGAAATTCACCAGCATGCGGGACACACGGGTTATGTATAACTAAATTCTTTGTACTGGTCCGCTTACTGTCTTCATTGATATTAGTGAGCTGTGACGACGGCCGGTTTCAAGACTTTTGATCGTCCGTTGTATGCGCAAACAACCTACATCCACGGTAAGTCTGGAAATTTTGCAGAGTTTCATCGATTTGCTAGTATCTCTTTCTCTATTTCCGGTTCCTTTGTTTTCCCTCTTCACCACTATCTACTATAACCCATGTAGCCAATTTACTTTTATGAAGTCTAGATTAAGAATAATTTATATTGCTTAGCAACACCCCACTATTCCCGTGAAGTAATTAGGAATTAGGGAAGGTTAAGTAAGTAATTTTCAGTATTTAGGCAGCCTTGTGTCTCGATCCCATTGTTTGGAAGAGAAGAAGAGAAATAGTCTGTACCAGTACTAAATTGTGTACGATATAATCCGTTGTGTTAAAACCTTATGTGCAGCAAAGGGAAAATTGACTGTGTCCGAAGGTGGGCGATTGGTCATGTAAATTCCTCGCTAACTACATATTCTTTCTGTGTCGGGTTTTTTCCTCGACTGGCAACCTTATTCCATTAAGTAATTGTCTGTCTTTGAGGTTAATTTTTAGCTTTAAATGACAGGTTACATGTGTCCTTGGCACTCAGGGCCTCATAAATTACGTTAATTAATTCATAAACTCATCAGCCAGGCCCCCACACATAACTATATATATATATATATATATATATATATATATATATATATATATATATATATATATATATATATATATATATATATATATATATATATGTATATATATATATATATATATATATATATATATATATATATATATATATATATATATATATATATATATAGATCTGTGTGTGAGTGCATGCATGTGAAAACATTCTAACTATTGAGGCTCTTTATTTAGGGTAGGTCAATGATCACAAAAACCAAAACCACATAGGTAAATTCAACGTGTATGATAATTTTTTATTAAGTCTAGTCCACCCATGACCTATTAGGTCACTTTTTTATTTACTACATTTTTCATAAAAGGCCCATACCCATACCCAAACCCTTACCCATACCCATATCTGTACCATACCTATACTCTGACCCATACCTATACTCATACCCATACCCATATCCATACAATACCTATACCCATACACATACCCATACCCATATCATACCCATACCCATATCTCTACCATACCCATACCCATATCTATACCGTACCCATACCTATACCCATACCCAAACCCATATTCATACCTACCCATACCCATACCCATACCCATCCTCTTCTTTCAACCTTATTAATCCCTCTTTATAGCAGGGTCGACCGCTTGAGTCAACTTTCTCTATCTATTTCTGTTCCTTACATCTTCCCCCAGTCCCACCTCACCCATATCTCTCCTCCTCCCCATCACTGGCATGTTCTTAGCTCTCTTGATTGGTTCCACCTCTCTTCTTATTACATGGCCATGGTATCTCAAATGAGCTTCCCAAGCCTTCTCCTTTACATTGCATATACCACACATTCTTCTTATATCTTGGCTCTCCCTCTTTTCTAGGGGTGATATTCCAGCAATCCATCTCACCATCCTCATCTCGGTCCTTTCCAACCATCCCTCCTCTTTCCTGTTAAGTGCCCAAGTTCCTGCCCCATACCCATACCCATATCCATATCCAGCCCATACCCGTGCCTGTACCATACCCATGCCCATAATGTTACCCATACCCATACCAATACATATCTGTACCATACCCATATCCATACCATACCATATACAGTAAGCCCCCATATTCGCGCTCTCATGATTCGCGGACTCACGTATTCGTGGATTTCTCTGTGAAACATATCTACCCATTATTCGCGGAAAATTCACCCATTTGCGGTATTTTTCACTGAGAAATATTCACTAATTACTGTATTTTCATATCATTTTCATGACTAAATGCACTTTTTGTGATAAAACTATTAAAATACTCAGGTAAAAACATTTTTAGAGGTTTTTTCTTTTATTTTAACTATCAAAATAGGCAGTTCTAAGTGTTTTTAGAGGGGTTTTAAGTATTCACGGATTTTAGCTATTCACTGGGGGTTGCGGTACGCATCCCCCGCGAATATGGGGGTTTTACTGTACCATACCCATATCCATATCCATATCCATACCCATACCCATACCCATACCCATACCCATACCCACAGCTAAATTAACCTTACTAATAATAGTTAGCAAAAGTCTACAGGCAGCACCAGCCCTGTTTACCTTCTGGTGTGCAAACAAACAAACAAACATTTCAGAGTTTTAGTATTATACTAGACCAACAGGTCACATATTTATTACATTTATAACAAAAGGTCCATACCCATACCATACCATACCATACCATACCATACCATACCATACCATACCTATACCCATACCCACACTCATATCTGTACCATACCCATACCCATATCCATATCTGTACCATACCCATAGCCATATCTGTACCATACTCATACTTGTACTCATACCTACACCCATATCCATATCCATACCAATTCTCATACCCATATCCATACCATACCCATACCCGCATACCATACCTATACCCTTACCCATACCCATACCATACTATACCCATACCCATATCCATACCATACCCATAAGCATTCCATACCCATATCCATACCATTCTCATACCCATATCCATGCCCATGCCCATACTCATACCCATACTCATACCATACCCATACCCTTACCCACAGCTAAATTAACCCTACCAATAATAGTCAGTAAACATCTATGGGCAGTACCAGCCCTGTTTACAGGGGATAGGGGAAGGGGAGGGGAGGGAAGGGGGAGTAGGAGGGTGATGGGAGGGGGGAAAGTGAAAGGGGAGGGAAGAGTGAAGGGAGAGGGAAGGGGGAGTAGAAGGGTGATGGGAAGGGGGAAAGTGGAAGGGGAGTGAAGAGTGAAGGGAGAGGGGAAGGGGGGAGTAGGAGGGTGATGGGGAGGAGGGGAGGAAGGAAGAGTGAAGGGGATGGGTAAGGGGAGGGAAGAGGAGGGGGAGGGAAAGGAGATGGAAGAGGGGGAGGGGAGGAGGATGGGGGACGGGGATTGAAGAGAGAAAGTAGAGGGGAGGAGGGAAGGGGAGGGGGAGGACACAAACAAACAAACAAATGCTTCAGTTTTAGCATTACAGTACAGTATATAGATAGCCAGAGATAACTGAGAGAAAGTCAGCCAGCTTCTCCTAACGCCACTTGTTATTCACACACATTAAGAAAACAGTGTCTCTTCTAATGTTGTGAGCAGTCCATACCTAAGCATCAGGAAATATGAATATTGGTGGCTACTTTGAATGGCCCACCTTAACTTTAAAATTTCATCATTTCAAAAAACAAGCCCTGAAAGGCACCCTCCAGAATAGGAACTTTCAGAAAAACTAAGTGTCACGGTTGTATATGTTATGACCCTCACCCACCCCCCTACTACACCCCCTGAACCCCAAAAATCAATATCTGGATCTAGGGAACGGCATAACAGATTTCAATGAAATTTGGCACCATTAGAGACCTTAGTGGGATCCTCTAAAGCCAGAGTTTCATCCCAGTCGGTTGAATATTTCCAGTTATAAAGGGCTAAAGTTGGAGTTTATGTGTACTCCAGGTGGGCTTTACTAACCGCCAACTACCATGGCAGTTGATGTCTCAGATCACAATCTCATTCACAAGACTATTTTTTTTTTTTTTTGCTAACTTTAGCCATCATGGAGCATGTTGGCAAGTTGCAGTGCATCTTGTATCTTGGTTTTTCTCAAAGGTTGGAAATGACGAGAGATTTTGTTGATCTTGATCCAGATGAGATGCTTTTGTGTATACAGTAGTGTGAGCTACACTATCTAGAAAGGTCCTAACCTCTCAAGCCAGAGATGGTGCTTTATTGTTAGCACTAGCAGGCACAAGAAGGAGGTATCCAAGAACACATTTTCCATCTGGCTTTGTGAGGAGACCAAGTGGGCATATGAGTTGTCCTGCAGGGAGGAAGATCTTATAGACCAGGCAAGAACTCACAAAGTTTGGCTTTGTCCCTATCACAAGTTTTTCAGAGGAAACATTGTGGTTGCTCAGATAATGAGGGCAGGTGTTACATCAACAGACTACCTAAAAAAGTACTCATTTTACCTTGAGGATGTTGCCCATAAGTCCTCAGACGCTGTCTTCTTAGGACCTATGGTGGCTGTTCAAGAGATTGTGTAGTCATTCAACCTCTTGGACAGAAAAACATCTCACCAAAGCTAAAATTCCCTCCAAGTAAAGGGCATAAGGCTGGAGGTTGAATGGGTGAATGAGTGGCTTCTTTCCCCATCCACCCATTCTCTCCTAAGCATCAATCAAGCTGAGGATATGCTGTAACAGCCATAATGCATGTGAGCTTCACAGTTGAGCATCCTGTCATAAAGCTTCAGCTCATAAGGTACAACCCTGTCCCTTAACAAAGTCAGGGGGGTGGGCGATGGCGAAGCTATCATCTGATCCCATTACTGTATTTTATAACTGACCTCGATTTTAGCTGCTGTCCAACTTGTACTCTTTCTTTTTGGGTAGCACGTGGTTCCATGATTTTTCCTAGAGTGACATTACAGACTCATCTTGCTTTGGTTCAGTGCCCCATTACCCTTGCATCCCTGGAGTCACTGGTCCCTTGCATGGTCTCATGACTGGGACCATGACATTTCCAGGTGGAGATTCAAGTTGCCAGTAAGTGTGGGGCTATCCTCCCACCAAAGGAGAAATGGTTTGTATTCATTGTGGAACAAATATTAGATTTTTGAAGCAATTTGTAATTATCCTAGGTCTTCAGACGAGAGTCTTTTATCATAATTCCACCTCACCAACTCTCCACAGTCCCTGATGCCAGAGGAAAAAGTGCTGGCCTACAGAAGATGAGTGGGGATTCCCCTTCCCCTCCATCACTCATCTACACCAATTAGCCACTTTGTTACCAGGCTTCAGCAACCTTTTCCAACTTGCGCTGGCATGTACTTAGGAAAAATACAAATTATTTTAATACAAATTTTATGCTCTATGTATTAATACTTTTTCATTATAAAGCATACAAATCATGTATGGGAACTCTTAATTTAATTACCTAAAATATTTTGGTGGTAAATATTAAGGTGCCCTGTTCATCTTGATTTTATATAAAAAGGGTGACAAAAAAATAACTTTGATGGCCTTGTGCTATTACTACTAGCAGGACCAGTGCTGTCATTCTTGCTACTCCCAGTGCTGTCCATCATCAGAGAAGGCTGGTATAGAGGATTCCTACTCTTATTTAGCAGAGGCCATAGTGGCTCATTAAGACGAATTAATATGGCAGCCTATTATGGATTCACCTTCAGTTATCACTCATTTGCTCATTCACATTGGCTACGAGTCTCAGTGTATCTGCCCAGGTGAAACTTTGTCCTGCACTGTCTTAAAATCAGGGATGTTATTTTGGCTCATAATAGGGAACATTTAGGAGATGATCTTGAGATTCTTGCTCCCACAGATGATGGATGATTTTGAGATTTCTTATCAGGATGAAGTTTCTTTCAGTGCTTTCAGTGAAACCCTCAACTGAGTTTGAGACATAATGCAAATCGAGATTCGGTAGAAACCTCTTCAAGTTTCATTAGTGGCTGAACCCAACACTGAACTTCAGTCTGAAGGGCTGCTCTACTTAAGATTTGAACCTCTGACAGTTGCCACTTCGACTTATAGGAGAGGATGCAGGGCAAAGACTCTAACTTCTGACAGTTGCCACTTCAACTTATAGGAGAGGATGTAGGGCAAAGACTTTAAGTTTAGGGCAGATAAGCCTATTAAAATTTTGCAGATTTCCTTTTGCCAGACACCAAGTGTAGAATGTATTTGGTAGTTTGTTCCATGCACTCCTGACAGGTCCCTCTTGGTTTGGGATCCTTAACTATGGATGTTTCCCCGGCTATAATTTGATCCAGAAACCCCAGCAAATGTTTCTTAAGGGAAATGCTCTTCACCACCAACTGGCAGGAATGGGTGTTGGATTTACTGAGTAGACTCCTCAAGGATGCCACAGCAAACACAATGATTTTGTACGTGCTAAGAGGCTGGTGTCTACTCTGGGTTGAGCCTTTACCCTGAGGATCTGGAGGTGGTTGATTCTCTTGCTAACATTGGCCTGAAGAAAATTATGCCATTCTGAGAAATCTGTCCTATGTGCTGTTGTCCTCTGCCTTTGAGGACAGCTAACATTATGGACTGCAATTTCTTTATTACCAAGCTGGTTTGGGAGTTTGCTGAAAGATGGCAGTTCACAACCCTCTCACTTACACCAATTTTTTTAAAGCAGAAACTATAGGGACTTACAAAGGGCCCATGCACCCTCTTAATTCCTGGAGTAGACTGCTGCATAGATATCCTTCCATCCCAGCTGGGAGCTCTAATACTAGATTCAAAGACTTCCCCACAAAAATCTCCCTGTGGTCTTTGCAGTTGGAGATAAAAACTCCGGGTTATCTACACTCCGCTCTACTCTGGTGGGAGCCTATCTCCATAAATTATGGAACTACTGCTTCAACTTAGAAGCAGACTCATGGATGGTTCACATATTTTGACAAGGTTACAGTATAGGTTGTTTTTTCTGGAGACAAGGCCATTATTGATGCCAAAGCCTCTCTGATTTGTTATATGCAAGGAACTCAGAGAAGTTTCTTGCCCTTGACAGAAAGAAAAGATCAGTAATGGTCAAAGGAGCTACAGGGGATCTATCTAGTGATCTAAGGAGGTTTTACTAGTTAGAGATAGTAGAATCAGTCCTTTGCTCTGTTAAAGGGTGACTTTTTGGCAACCCTGCACTTGAAAAGTATCATCTCAGCTTGAAGGACTTCAACATGCAGTAGTGGATTTTGAAACTTACTGGATGCATCAAAGTCTTGAAAATAAAAATTTATTTTATACTTTAAACAGAATAATTTTAGAAGCTTACTACATAAAGCAAAAGCTGAATGGTATGCAAATGATGCTTGTTTGTTTTAAACTGTAGCAAGCATGGGTTCCTTGTTTCTAGAGTAACTGACCATCATGTGTTTGTCTGCTTCATAAAGAAACAGCACATCATATCCAAATGTTACCTTTTCTGTCTGTGCCTAAGCAAGTACACCAAAACCTTGATACATGATAAACCCTGATATAGCATAGTTTGTTACATAGATATATAGCTGACTGATCTAGTCTAATAAAGGGGTTTTGCTGTGCTAATCTTTGGTTGTGTATCTCTAGTGGTAATATTCCTCTTTATTATTATTGAATCTGTAATCACATTTTTCCAAGTGTTCATTTGATAATGGATACCATGCTCATCAACATGAATATTAATTCCTGTATTCACAACTCTTAGAAAGGAGTCAGTTTTCAGAGATATGTTTTAGGGCAAATTCATTGACTGTACAGTATGTCCTTACAAACTTTTCTTTTCTTTAAGAATAAATTTTCAATTTATAGTACAGGTACTGTAGTTTTAGTTGACAAAGAGGTACTAAAAAGTATACTTCTTAGTATAAATGCTGTTATATATAAAAAGGAATGAATTTTTTATAAATGCAAACTATGCATCTACCAGATGAATGCAGAAGTGATCATGTAAAAATGAGTGACTTCTGTTTATGTATTAAATGTTATGTTTATTTTATAAAAAATGTATATTAACTTTAGCATGTAGGGCATAACAATAATATAACATAATAACAAAATGAAATATAAAACGTTTGGTTGATACCATGTCAAGGTTTTCAGACAGTATGACTCAACCTGTCACCTTGGCATTTGCTATGGTCAAAGACACATCCTTCTATTCACACAATCTTTGGATTGTAGATTTTTCTAAGTTTCATTAAATGAGAATTGTTATGGAATGGAATACCAGTACTTATTAGATGAGGAGTGGATATAATACAAAATATGTACAGTATCTTTTGAAGGTTACAATTTTTGAGAGTGGTAAATTGAAATGTTGAGCTTTGTCAATCTACCTTGAGGCAAATGACTACAGGTACTGTTTTACAGACAAGAATTGATGACATATAAGATGCCTTGTTTAAAAAAAAAAAAAAAAAAAACTCAAAATGTATCACCTTGTACATAGCCAGACTCCATGATGCTGTAATATTACCAGTGTTGTGCAGTATTTATGCAGATATCACCATTATTATAACTACTATATTATTAAGACAGTAAAACCCCTCATAACTAGCATCCATAGGATTGAAATGGTTGCTGGTTACTTGAATTTGCCAGTTGCATGGGAGATATCCTTCTAAAATGCCACATGTGTATTCTAAATTGTCCTTTTGTCATCCATAACCAGTGTTGTGTTTTGATAATTCCTAAAATCTTAAACCAAACATTATCCTGTGCTCATTTAACTCCAGAGGGAGTGTGAAGGTCTCTTAAACCTATACGCCTATATAGCAGATGACTAAGACACACACGTTGATGCACTGACTGTGTTTCATTTTGTTTCTTCTCTCTCTCTCTCTCTCTCTCTGTGTGCATAATTCAAGAAAAAAATTATTTGAGAGAGAGAGAGAGAAGAGAGGGGGGGCAAGCAAACAGTCAGTGCATCAATGTGTGTGTCTTGGTCATCTGCTATACTGATGTACAACTTTAAGAAAAAGCACAATAAGTGTGTAGTTTGCCTTATCGCAATACATGCATTTATTTTACTGAAAAATAGAAGGAAAGTATATGTATGTAAGACTAAATTAATGAATTGTGTATGGTACTGTACTGTACTGTATTGCATTAAATAAATGTTGATGAAAATACTGTGCCTGAGAGTGAGAGAGATGGAAGATGTTGGGATGCATGGTAAGCATGTACTTTACCTTAACTTGATGCACACATGCATGTACACACCCAGGCTAGCTTATAATCTAGGCTTACACATTGGTTTTACTTAAAAACACATTCATCAGTAACTAGATTTAATTAAACTTGCCAAAAATCCTATTTAGGTAAACAAACGTTTAAATAATTTTCTATATTTAACTTATAATTTTTGTTTTTGTTTTCGTTCTGCAGGTGAGAGCACTGATAAATTCATGGTTAGGGTTGGCGTTATCCCTTGGAGGCAGGGGAGGGGAATATTATAAAATGTTTTCTGCTGTACCTTAGCTGCTTTTATTTTCTCTTGTAAATTACAGTAAAATTATTATTAATATAAAAATTTTCCTCCTTTCTCAGTTGCATGTTTTGTCCAAGTTTTTTTTGCCATGCTGTAGCTATATAACAGTGTTTCGATAACATAAAATGCTTACTTGTAAGCATGGAAAATTTGTTTCTCCATATTCCCTTCTGAAATGGGATGGGGGAGGGTTTATATTCCATCAAACATGATGATTAATTTTTATGATACAGTAACTCATTTGCTATTTAGGTTCAACTAAGGGCAATATTTGAGGAGGGCCATGCAGCCTGTTAAATCAGTAAGGAATGTGATAGTATACGTAGGCATAGTACAAAATTACAAAAAAGTACTGTATGCAGAGCATGTGATTTTGTAAGGGCATTTGTCTGCTGGTTTTTCTGTTAATATTATCCAAACCTTCATGTGTACACACACACACACACATACATGAAGGTTTGGATAATATTGCTTAACAGAAAAAACCAGCACACAAATGTCCTTGCAAAATCACATGCTCTGCATACAGTACTTCTTTGTAATTTTGTACTATGTCTATTTATACTATCACATTCCTTACTGATTTAACAGGCTGCATGGCCCTCCTCAAATATTGCCCTTATTCAAACCTAAACAGCAAATGAGTTACTGTATCATAAAAATTAATCATCATATTTGATGGAATATAAACCCTCCCCCAATCCATTTCAGAAGGGAATATGGAGAAAAAAAATTGTGCTTGCTTACACGTAAGCATTTTATGTTATCAGAATGCTGCTATATTATTATACTTACTGAACAACGAAAATGGCGCAAGGTACTTGAACTTACGCAGTCATAGATCATTTGTTGAAGCCTTTCATAAATGTTTAATGCACTTTACTTACTGATTAACCCAATACCATTACAGTAATCACTTTTTGTGAAGGAATATTAACTATCAAAACATGGAATGAAATGATAATACTGTGCTCAAGACAAAATAGAAAGGGAATAAATAGACTGACAGACATTCATATGATTGCTTACCTAAGCTGCAATTTACATGTAATTTACTTTACAGATTGGATGATTCATGTTACAGCATTATTGGCAGCACATTAGAAAGTGTTACTTTTATAAAAAAAAAAATATAGAATGAAAAAATGATGCTTAAGAGAGGGAGAAAGGAATAAAAAATATTTTCAAACTGGTACACTGGTTTTGGAGAAGTGTGTAGACTATGCAGTACAGTACTGGATTGCATTACATTTTTAGTAGGTCGAATCCCTGAATGATCTATTAAGGATGCTACTGTGCATAGTTGAAAGTCCCAGTGTTTAGTTGATACTGTATTTATATTGTTTGCCTGGCAAGAGAGGGTCTATGAGTTCAAGGACCTTTGTTTTTGGTTTGACCTTGGCCCCACAGGTATTCACTCATGTCTTGGCATCCTCCTCCTTTAGAACTTCTAAGACACTTTAGTTTCCTAAGCTTGTGCTGATACTTGAGACCAACCATCTGCTGGGACAAGTCGCACGTGACATCAGCTAGAGAGGCAGTTAATGTGGAACAGAGCTGGATAAATCATTTCTGGCACAACTCATGATCAAGAGACTACAAAGGCAGAGTTGTTAGGCCACCTAAACTCCCTGGAGAATCTAGTTCCTCATAGCTGGTTTGGACTAGTAAAATCACTGCAGCAGGAACAGAACCAATATTGTTCTGCAGATTAGCATGTCAAACTTTCTGTCTTACTCTGTGTAAGGCTCCTAGCAGACCTGGCTTGGCTAAATTAGTCGAACCTTTGAGTTGGGGTTCCTCTGTCTCCTTGTTCCCCAAACTTATTGCTCTTTGTAGGTACTGTAAGGGAATGTTAGGGTATCCATCTGCAGGGTTTGGTAACTTCAAGCCTTTGGTAGCAAGGGGAAATTGGCCCGCATGTACATTGGACAGGGATAGGTGTGGTGTTAGACAATTCTGCCACAACGTTGTATCTCAGGAATGAAGGTGGCACCAAATTCTTCAGCAGATGGGACCAAGATTGGGAACAGGAAAGCATCACTCTTTTCTTTGCAAGACCTGTCAGGATTTATCTTTGTAAGACCAAGCCAGTAAGAGGTCTCAGGATTTACATTCATAAGACCAAAGTTTTTAGAAATAGGAGAAGCTTATTGTATTTATCCATTGCCATGCATAAAATAGAAGTTTCTGAAAACACTGTTCATAAACTACGTCAAGTCACCTCGAAAGCTTATGATGACACTCAGAAAGATGCTCCTTATTAAGCAGCTCAGTCAGCTGTACTTACTTTTATACTATGAATGAAAAGTGAGTGCTTTGGCCCACTATTAATGTAGTCCTTCAGTAGTACCAGCCATTTCATGACTCCTTGTTAGTCACCGGCACTCTTCACCTTCTAGACACAGTCATTCAGTAGTTCTCTGGCTTCAAAGCCTCTGAGAGTCAATGTCCAACAACTGGTAAGTCTCCTCCCACTGAAATAGCTAATCAAGCAGTTGTAGTGATGGATTTTTAATCTCAAAATAAATACAGTCCGTTGAAATAAAATTTACTTGGGTACAAACCCTTTACTTTACAAGGTAGTTTGCCCTCTTTCCTTCTAACAACCCTTCTGAACCCTAAGTCTCTTAGTAGGCCATAGCATTAGCTGAATTAATACAAACTAAACATTCAGTAGAAAAGTTACTAAAACTAAATAGGAAATACAAGAAAGAAACAATCCATGCAAGCCATAACATTATTAAAAATGGACACTGTTGCTATAAAAATAGATACTGTATATTGTAACCAATATATAATAAGATCTCGGGTGAATTTAGAGAACAACTAGCAAGAGGAATAATTATCTCTTGGAGGCAATTTGACTGGGGTGTATCCAGCAGTACCCCTTTAAGGCAAATATGGCAGAGATTCTGCAAGATAAGCTGAAGTTTTGCTGGTCCACTAAGACTGCTCTTTTCCATAGTGGAAATAAAATCCACAATTACATGTGAAATCAGTATTAGCTTGGGAATAAATTTTGAAATAGTCTAGACAAACACTAATGAAACCAGAGGAAATCAGTACAGAGCTAATTACATTAAATTTATTAACAGCCACAGTAGTTGGCGGTTAGTAAAGCCCACCCGGAGTACACAAAAACCCCGACTTTGGCCCTTTATAATTCTGGAAATATTCAACTGATGAAACTGGCTTTAGAGGTTCCCACTAAGGTCTCTAATGGTGCCAAATTTCATTGAAATCCGTTGTGCCGTTCCATAGATCTAGATATCGATTCTTGGGGTTCAGGGGGGTTAAGTGGGTGGGTGGGTGAGGGTCCTAACATATACAGCCGTGACACTTAGTTTTTCTGAAAGCTCGTATTCTGGAGGGGTGCCTTTCAGGGCTTGTTTTTTGAAATGATGAAATTTTAAAGTTATGGTGGGCCATTCAAAGTAGCCCCCAAAATTCAGATTTCCTGATGCTTAGGTATGGACTGCTCACAACATTAGAAGAGACACCGTTTTCTTAATGTGTGTGAATAACAAGTGGCGTTAGGAGAAGCTGGCTGACTTTCTCTCAGTTATCTCTGTCTATTTATATACTTAAAACTCTGAAGCGTTTGTTTGTTTGTTTGAGTCCTCCCCCTCCCCTTCCCTCCTCCCCTCTACTTTCCCTCTTCAATCCCCGTCCCCCCATCCTCCTCCCCTCCCCTCTTCCATCTCCTTTCTCCTCCCCCTCCCCTCATCCCCCATTACCCTCCTCCCTCCCCCTTCCCTTCTCCCTTCACTCTTCCCTCCCCTTCCACCTTACCCCCCCTCCCACCTTACCCTCCTCCCCATCACCCTCCTACTCGCCCTTCCCCTCTCCCTTCACTCTTTCATCCCCTTCCACTTTCCCCCCTTCCCATCACCCTCCTACTCCCCCTTCCCCTCTCCCTTCACTCTTCCCTCCCTTCCACTTTCCCCCTCCCCATCACCCTCCTACTCCCCTTCCCCTCTCCCTTCACTCTTCCCTCCCTTCCACATTCCCCCTTCCCATCACCCTCCTACTCCCCCTTCCCCTCTCCCTTCACTCTTCCCCCCCTTCCACATTCCCCCTCCCATCACCCTCCTACTCCCCCTTCCCCTCTCCCTTCACTCTTCCCCCCTTCCACATTCCCCCTCCCCATCACCCTCCTACTCCCCCTTCCCTCTTCCCTTCCCCTTCCCCTTCCCTTGTAAACAGGGCTGGTGCTGCCCATAGATGTTTACTCACTATTATTGGTAGGGTTAATTTAGCTGTGGTTAAGGGTATGGGTATGGTATGGATATGGGTATGAGTATGGGCATGGGTATGGGTATGGGCATGAGAACAGTATGGATATGGGTATGGAATGTGTATGCATATGGGTATGGTATGGTATGGATATGGATATGGTATGGGTATAGGTATGGTACAGATATGGGTATGGTATGGATATGGGTATGGTATGGATATTGGTATGAGAATGGGTATGATATGATATGGATATGGGTATGGGTGTAGGTATGGGTATAAGTATGAGTATGGTACAGATATGGATATGGGTATGGGTATGGTACAGATATGGGTATGGGTATGATAAATAATGGTTATGGGTATAGGTATGGTATGGTATGGGTATGGGTATGGACCTTTTGTTATAAATGTAATAAATAAGTGACCCATTGGTATAGTATAATACTAAAACTGAAATGTTTGTTTGTTTGTTAGTTTGTTTGTTTGTTTACACACCAGAAGGTAAACAGGGCTGGTGCTGCCTGTAGACTTTTTCTAACTATTATTAGTAGGGTTAATTTAGCTGTGGGTATGGATATGGATATGGGTATGGTATTGTACAGTAAAATCCCCATTCATGGGGGATGTGTACCGCACCCCCCACGAATAGCTAAAATCCGCAAATACTTAAAACCCCTCAAAAAACACTTAGAACTGCCTATTTTGACAGTTTAAACACAAGAAAAACCCTCTAAAAATGCTTAGACCTGAGTATTTTAATAGTTTTATCACGAAAAATGCACTTAGTCATGAAAATTATGTGAAAATACAGTAATTACTGAATATTTCTCAGTGAAAAATACTGTACCACAAATGGGCGAGTTTTCCACAAATAATGGGTAGATACTTTCCACAGAGAAATCCGAGAATACGTGAGTCTGTGAATTGTGAGAACGCGAATACGGGGGTTTACTATATATATATATATATATATATATATATATATATATATATATATATATATATATATATATATATATATATATATATATATATATATATATATATATATATATATATATATATATATATATATATATATATATATATATATATATAATTGTATAATTTTGCTGCAAATGAGCTGAGCTGACCATTATTACAGAGAAGCCACATAGACATAAGTCTAAGACAACTATATCTAAAACCTAAACAACCCCATTCCTTTGTTACCACATTTTTCTTGATCTACAGCATTGCTATTTCAAAAAAGGCCTGAAATCACAGGCAAAAAAGTTATGACATCACAAAAGGGGTAGTGAAGCCCAGCCACAAGAGACAGATATGGAGGTAAGGGGATACAAAGGAAGGGGTAGGGCTTTACTCCACAACCTGATAAATCATGATGAAAGTGAAAAGTAATAGTAGTCTTTTCTCAATCAGTATAGAAAGCGAGTGGCATAATACTCATATTGAATAGGCTTCGATTTGGACGAACCACCGCTGATGATGTGAAAATTAAGCAAGATTGCCTGATTCAAGTACCACCCAACACTTACTGTACCTGTGTTGAAACTTCGACAAGAGAGATTGTACTTTTCTGCAAATTGTGGTATAGTTTTATGTATTCCTTTCTAAATTTACATGAAGTGGAAATGTGTATGATATAGAAGAAAGATATTATGTTTTGTTGTTTGTATTTGGTTGTGAAAAGCATTGTGTTTAGCTGTGTCGTGTATTTGATTGTACGTATACATGTAATAGCGCTTAAGTGCCGGTCATTGGCTGTTTGTTGGTAAGGTTGTTAGTCGAACGTTTGATGTTGGTCGGTGACGGTCGTGAAGTCAGTCTCATTACAGCTTTGGTGCGGTATAGCTGTACCTAAGAAGGACTCAGGATTCAGCCATAGATGTTGGTGCCTTCAAATCCACATAAGTATTCCTTTTAACTTAAAGTTCATTTAAGGAGATTTCCGCTAGGAGATATGCATAACTAAATGTAAGGAGATTTTCTTGGAGTGTGCTTTGGATAAGGGTTGCAAAGTAGAGATTGTACTCACACCAAGTCAAGTGTCAATTCAGGCTAAAAATATTGAATGTGCCATTTGAACTAACAGTAAGTTTGTACCATTTCTGTCTTAGATAATATACACAACGCAATATGGTTTTGATTGTGAGTTCGAATAATATAGTTGAAGTAACCTGGTTGTCGTAGCATAAAACTTAAGCTACGATTAGGTTAGTACATTTCAAACCGTTTAGGGTGTGCGATCACTTTATGATTCAAAATGCTGTGCTTATTGAACACTACACTAGTCTCCGCAACACGAACAGCAACAATCGGGAAGAGTTCGCCATATTATTCTCGATGACAGAGAAGAAAAAAGAAAAAAACAAAAACATTGTTACCCATAAAGAAGCATTGCATTTAACTGATCGAGTGCTGAGTGGATACATTTGCAATATGTCTTCAAATTGTATTGCTTGAAGGAGTGCCAGGGTCTATCTCTTCAGGTATGGTTAGTGTTGTGCGTATTATAGTGGCGCTCACTTTCTATACTGATTGAGAAAAGACTCCTACTTCGACTTTTCGCTTTCATCATAATTTATCAGGTTGCAGAGTAAAGCCCTACACCCTACCCCTTCCTTTGTATCCCCTGACCTCCATATCTGTCTCTTGTGGATGGGCTTTACTACCCCTTTTGTGATTTCATCACTTTTTTGCCTGTAATAATTTAAAAATTCACTACAGAAGTATTAGAATATGTCCTCTCCATTTGTAGTGGTTCAGTTCCAGGAAAAGAGAGAATCTTCTTTGAAATTATAAAACACTTGGTACCATTAGCAAAATCACACACTACAATTTAACAATATCCATTGTCTAGGAAACATTTTTCAAAAAGAGTGGAGCAGTGCCATAATTATTTTAGTAGCTATATCAGGAAAGTCTGAAGAAATCCAATAACTACAGACCTATTTCAGTAACGAGCTGTTTATGTAAAGTTCTTGAAAAAATGGTCAGTGCCAAATTATGGCATTGCAATCTAAAATTGTAAGCACATCTCAGATTGGACTCAAAACAGTAGGTCAGCATTATATTCATTAGCTCTTTTAGAAGACCAAATCTGCAGAGGCTTTCAGCATACTGTAAGTTCATAAACATAAACCACAGAAATACTTTTTGATATCCAGAATGTATTTGATACCACATGGCAGTACTAAGTTATGAAAAAACTGTATGACAGTACAGCACAGTAATATTCATGGCTATATACCAGTACAGTAAACTCCCTGTATTCGTGGGGGATGCGTACCTCACCCCCTGCGAATAGCTAAAATCCGCGAATATTTAAAACCCCTCAAAAAACACTTAGAACTTCCTATTTTGATAGTTCAAACAAAATAAACTCTAAAAATGCTTATACCAGAGTATTTTGATATTTTTATCACAAAAAGTGCATTTAGTCATGAAAATTATATGAAAATACAGTAATTAGTGAATACTTCTCAATGAAAAATACCGCGAATGGGCGAATTTCCTGTGAATAATGTGTATATATGTTCCATAGAGAAATCCGCAAATCGGTGAGTCCGCGGATCGTGAAAAAACAAATACGGGGGGTTTACTTTGTTCATAATTAACTTCCTAATTGGTCATATAGATATTTACTCCAAAACATAAAAACTAGAAAATGGAGTTTCTCAAGTTATTGCTGTTAGTAGCACATCCTCAATTTAGTCACAACTAATTTTGACTCTAGGTTTCCCTAGTTGAATTTCAGTTCTCTATTTAAAAACAAAGGTTATCTGAGTGGTGTCAGATGGAAACAAAATTACAAAACTGAATTAAAAATGATTGAAAAGATAATGCCCAATATTCAAGGAATTAAGTTCTTAGGACTAACATATAATACACATTCAAATTGGAAAGCTCCATTAGCAGACATAAATGATAAATTCAGGAGTAATCACAAAACTATTTCATATAGTCTGGGAAGTAGATTGATCAACATTGCTGTTTTATATGAGTAACTTACCGAGTAATTACATAGCCAACGATTATGCTCGCACGGCATCCTAATTTCAAAATTCCCGGCAGCGCATTGGTTGCAAAGTGGGGGTGACAGGCCCCACCCACTGCAATGGGAGTGAGGGAGTGACAGAAGCCAGCGGAGTCATTCTATTTTATGCCGCGCTCTTGACAACATGTTGTTCTCTGAGCTCCTGCTTTCTTGATTCGCCGGTTGTTTCTTAGCTTGCTTGAAGTCGGTGAAGTATTCACTTTAGTTTTAAAGTTGTGGCTTTTGTCGGTTCGTATTTGCATTAGCTTAATTTCCTGTTAGTTTAGCCATGTCAGATTCTAGTGCTTCCAGCCATCGTTTCTGTAGCGAGGGCTGTAAGACTAGATTATTTAACAGTTGTTATGATGCACATATCATGTGCACTAAGTGTACAGGGCAGGTGTGTACAAGGGAGAGTACATGTTCTGAGTGCAAATGTTAGGGGTTATCTCTCCCTTTTTTTTGTTCTTTGTTATATGTTTGTATGGATTTTAGTCTTTCTCTTCTTACCTTGGTTTCTTTCGAGGTGTCCTTCAGATGTCCTTCACGGATGATGTGCTATCTTTGTATATTTATTATTTTTAAGTATTGATATCTCTCAGAAAGGCGTATAGAGACGAGATCGGTAATTTCTTCACTTTAATTAGTACTTAGTATTATAAAGATCAGTACAAAAATTAACAAGTTACAATGATAGAAAACAAATCACTCTTAACTCAGTCTATATGGGGAACATGGAAGCGAGGGGAGACGTACTCTCCCTTGAAGGACACAGTTCTGAACTCTCCTCTCCTCGTCGGTCTCTAACTTGTTGAACTCCCAGAAAACTTGCTATCTCCAATCTCCACCTCCTTCTAGCCTTATTGGAAGGATTAATCAGCAAGGCCTCCCCTTCAAGTAGCTGATTGGAAGGACTGTAGTGGGTGTGATTCAAATCTCTCCTTAGAGGACTTGATTAGAGGTGATCTTAGGAGGGTGTGTGAAAGACCCCTCCCAAACATAATTGATTGGAGGTTGAAGAAGTACATCACTTGGGCCAACCCCCAAATTCCTGGAACTTCCACGAAAACGCCTTCCTGAGAAGGCGGGGCTATAGAACCAGCTGCTGTAAGCATTTAGGCTGTGCTGACTCATGTTTTGGTTAGCTTCAATCGCGAGGCCATTATTTCTCACTTTTACGACTGTTTTTATGGCTTAAACACGATATACTGCAATGGTTCATGTAAACATCCCGCGTATTGATAACATGACACAACAACAGCATTTGGGTGTTATCACTGTGTTCTTTGCCTCTCTCTTTATTCTTATTTCTCTCTCCTTCTCTCTCCTAACTTTTTCTCTTTCTATATCTCTCTCTCTCTCTCTCTCTCTTTTCTATCTAATTTCCCTATCTATTCTACACCACAACATCACTCGGTCACACTACCTCACACTGCCCTCAGTGTGACAAAAAGAATATATTTCAATGGATGATTGCAAAATCACAAATAAAATAAAGTATTTATATGATTGCCCATCAAGTCAATTCTCAAAAAAAATATTTAAATTGCACAAACTGTGTCAATGCATTAATGCAAAAAAATCAATTAAGAATATATGGTAGAAAATTCACATATATTATATCATGAATCAAAAGAGATACATATATACATATATATATATATATATATATATATATATATATATGAATTGTTATACTGTAAAATGGTTAATTGTTTTAATACACAATGACCATCAATAATACATAAAGAAAATCAGTAATCCAGCAAATTATGTGTAATTTCCAAGCACTAATCATTTTTTAACTTCGCTAACCGGCCTTCGATTTGGTCCTCTTTATTTCTGTTATTAATCTATTATACAAACATCAACATCAATGTCCATCTTTTTCTTTTAAAAATTACTTTACACGTTTGACCAAAAATTCTCACTTTTATTATTGCAATCAATGATTATGACCGGTGTTTTGAACAGAGACAGAATTGTTGAAACATTTTCTTTGTAATAGAAAAATTCATCTACTATTTGGGCCAACTCATTTATTTGTTTTAACTCAAAATATAACTGAGACAGTTTAAATTTTTTCTTTAACTTCACTAGAGTAGTTCATGTAGGGCTTGTTTTTTATGGATTGTGATTTTTCTTTGAAGACATGAGGTTCATAATATAATTTATTAGTTTTGAATAACTAATTTACGGTTGAGTTTCATCAGATGTTGCCCAAGTCTTATCAAAGCATGGACATTATTGAAATTAATTTCAGTTACTTAGTATTATGGCAATTAATAGTTGCTGTTACTGAACTTAGTCCTAAAAGTACTTAACAAAAACTGACTGTTCTACTATAATTGAAACAAAATCATGTTTGGATAATTGTACCAAAACAAGTACTGTCTCTTGATTCTTGTTTTCAATTATTTACTTTTTTAACTAGCAGATGGAACAGGAAAAAGGATAGGCATTTAGTAGTTTAAAAATACAGGTTGTCAAGGTTGCAAGTCGAATTATAATAGAGCACTACCTTTATCTTTCAAAAGTATACAATATTCTTAATTGAGCATCAGTAATAAATGACATCATTAGTCCATGTTCTTCTAATGCAAAAATTGATGTGGTTGACATTTAAAAAGATAATTGTTTTCCTTTATCAACATGGGAAAAGGATGTCTATGGACATCAGCATTTTTACATCTTCTCTTTTTGATTAAAAGGTGCAAACAAATTACAATAATGATTAGGATCTTATTCTTAACTACATTTTCTTTGGTGGTTATCAAATTTGTTTTATAATAGACCAGTTTATATCCTTTACCATGGGGTATTTTTAATGTATTTTCTGAAGACCAAAAATCACTAATTATGCCCTCTAATTCTCTTGGGTTTATTAATGTTGGACTTAATATTCCTTTATAGGCTAACAAAATGGCATTTAATAGATCTTTATGGTCTTGCAATACAATTCTAACATTGTTCATAAATGTACTTAAATGTTGTTCATCTGTTATTATCTTAATCTCTTTGGTAATATTTGTGTTCACTTGATTAATAAATTCCTTTATTTTTTTCAATTCCTCACTGTTTAAGTTTTGAGAGCTTATAATCTTATTTAACACAATGCCCCTTGTTGCTGCCCATTTCTCCAGTTTGTCTATACGGGCACTTTCTTTTTCTACATTAGAGTCCGTAGCGACTCCAAACAATTGATTAAGTGCTGTTCCTATAAAAGGTAAGAGGGATCATTTGGATCTTGTATTTAACACACTTCCTATGTCATTATCTAATTTTTCCAACAATGGTAAAACACTGTTATTTTCACTTTTCCTAATTAATGATTTTAATTCCCTTTGGACATCTTTCAATGTCATTTCATTGATAAGCACTGATGTAATGTCAATACTCACTATGCCCAAGTCCTTTATTAATTTCACAGATCCCTTTTTCTCTAGTAGTGCACCCTTCCGGATCACCACCTCAGATGACACATAAAGCAGTGTTATGATAACCAAGAAGAACCGCATGTTTGTATCTGTAAGAATAAGCCTTATCAGATATTCTGTATACATGAGGTATTTTAATGCCTACACATTGTTTATATCTAATAGTTCAACATTTTACATAAATTTATCTTTTCCTTAAGTTGTATTTGTTATTTATTGGTTCCTGTTTATTTTCTTTCAATAATTCAATTATTCTCTTATTGGACCAAGAGTCTGTTTTTACTACCTTTACATGATTGGTATGAACAATTCTTTCCTTTAGATCACTCTCACTTATGATCTTTAGCTTATTTAACTTCAACACTTCTAATACCTTATAAGGACCATTCAACTTTGAAGATACTTTTATATTAGGACCTTCTGGAACATGATTCTGAACATATACCTGAGCACCTACTACAATTTTTGGTTTAGCTGTATTTTTGTCATAGTACTTTGCTTGGACACTCTGAGCTTCCTTAAGTCTAGTCCTCGTCTGTTTGATCGTTTCATACGTACGTCTAGTTTTCCAGGCAATATAGTCCTCGTAGTTATAAGTGTGTCGGGGTGGTGTGGCATCATCTAGTAATGTATTTGGTAGTCTCTTCTCGTATCCGTATAACAAGTAGTGTGGTGATTCTCCAACTGTCTCATTTACAGTATTGTTTATAGTAAACTGTACGTCTTCCAAAGCCAAATCCCAGTCTTCTGTATTAGGTTTAACTAGAGTTTTCAGGATATCCTTTATCTTACGATTCGTTCTTTCTACTGCTCCATTTGAACTTGGTTTATATGCTGTGATTTGACATTTATTTATCTCATAAAATTCACATAATTTTCTTAAAAGTTCACTAGTAAATTCTGCTGCGTTATCAGAAAGAAGAACTTGTGGACATGAATGTCTCGTAATAATTCTAGATTTAAGAGCTTCTGCTACTGTAATTGCATCTCTATTTCTTACTGGTACAATCTCTACATATCTTGTTAGATAGTCTAAAAAGACTAATACTTGTTTATTCCCCCTAACAGTGGTAGGAAATGGACCTAAAAAGTCCATAGATACGACCTTCAACTCCGATGGGTATTTTTCAAGTGGAGCTTTTGGATTTACGTTACCTTTATTTCGATTACAAACTACACAATTTTGTACAAAGTTCTTGGCATCCTCACTACAATGGGGCCAAAAATAGTTTCTGGTTAGGATTCTAGTCGTCTTTTTGATTCCAGGATGTCTCGCTAACTTGTATGAGTGTGTTAGTTCTAAAACTTCTCTGATTAGTGTTTTTGGGATGTATAGTCGAGAATAACCATTCTTCTCTGTTGGTCTTTTATACAATAATCCATTGATTAAAACAAAATCTGGTTTTAAAGATTCATCTGTCATTAGTTGTTCTATTATATGCCTGATTTCTGTATCCCTTCCTTGTTGTATTTGTACTCTTTCCAAATCTAAATCTACCACCTGGCAGCTAAAACAAAAAGTATTAGTGGTAATACATTTCTCTGTTTCTTCTTGGGCTCTGGATAATGCATCTGCTAGTGTATTAAATTTTCCTGGGATATATCTGAATTCTGGTGCAAATTCTAGCACACTAATGAACCATCTATTGAACTTCATGTTATTTGTAAAAGTTCTCTTCTTAAACAAATCACAAATTGGTTTGTGATCAGTAAGTACATTGACTTTATGTCCTAAAATTATGTGTCTAAATTTCCTTAGACCCCAGTATAATGCTAAACATTCTCTTTCTATTGTGCTATAATTTCTCTCTGCAGCATTCAAAACTCTACTGGCATAATATACTGCTCTCATTCTTGTTTTGTCCTTTTGTAATAATACAGCCCCTAGCCCGGTACTTGATGCATCACAGGCTAAGTAAAAGTCTTTGGAGAAATCTGGGTAGACTAGTACAGGATTTCTGGTCATTTTACTCTTTAGTGTTTGGAAAGCTGTCTCTTGTTCTTTATTCCATTCATATTTGACATCTTTCTTTGTTAATTCTGTTAATGGTTTGGCTATTGTAGCAAAGCCTTTAATGAAAGGTCTATAGTAGCCTACCATTCCTAGGAATCTTCTCAATGCTTTCAAATTGGTAGGAGCTGGATATTCAATTATTGCTTTTATCTTGCCTGCTTGCATTCGCAGACCATCTTCACTAATTACATGTCCTAAGTATTCCAAAGATTTAATTAAGAATTGACATTTCTTTAATTTGATTTTTAATCCTGCTCTTCTTAATCTTTCCAGGACTATCTCTAGAGTTTTGATGTGACTTTCTAAATCTTTGCTAAAAATGATAACATCATCTAAGTAAACTGCAACTATTTTCTATATCCCCTAATATTTGAAGCATTAATCTAACAACGTTAAAGGAGCCGAAGTGAGTCCAAATGGCATGACTTCAAATTGCAAGTGTTCCTTGTGTGTGCTGAAGGCTGTGAATGGTTTCGACTCTTCGTCTAAAGGTACTTGCCAGTGTGGCGGAATTTAAAAAACACAAAAACAATACACAACGCAGATACACAGAACATATAACCACATACAATACTCACTCTGATCCTCAGTTGCTGGGAGATGGATGAACTTGTCCACGGTCGCCAACACAGTAGACAAAATTACACAAACAAAACCAAAAACAGACTTTCAACCCAAAAAAAACGAGCAAAAAGGAAGAGACACATGCACAGACAACAGTGACATCCAACGGAAAACACACGACTCAAGAACATACAATAATCCACCATCAATGTCCGCCTTGCACAGAACTCAGCTCAAGACTCACTCAAAACCGAAAAAACTCCTCGACATTTGCACAGACAGACAGCACCGTAAACAAACTCGAACTAAAGACCCTCATCCCTCTTCCAACAACCAAGCACTCACTAACGACAATTACTCGCTCTCTCTCTCTCTCTCTCTCTCTCTCTCTCTCTCTCTCTCTCTCTCTCTCACAAAACGTTGGGAAATGCTAAATACAAACAAATTTATTCATCCCTCTATAATTCTCCCCCTTTTAGCATTTCCCAACCAACACCTTTTCACACTGCATTCAAATCGCCTCACGTAACACCCATGGATGCTCACTAGCAGGTCCTTTAGAACGCGTCGCGGGCACGCAATCATTCTCTCAGACTCGCTCTCTCTTCCAGCAACATTCAGATTTACATTTTCTCCTCCATTCTCTCTCAGATTCACGCTATCTTCTTCACTATTACCACTCTCAATTTCATCCACAATCTCATCTATACCCTCTAACTCGTTCCCAAATACCTCCCCAATTCCTCAACTAACCCATCCCATTCGCTCATTGACCTTTCCAATTCTTGCAACGATTCATTCATGCTTTCAATCACTCGTCTATCACTGCTACGCTCTCTTACTCTTACACTTTCGCTCACCTCCAACCGTTCACTTACCCCTACACGTTCAGTCAACTCAGTTATATCAAACCCGCATGTGCTATACGTTCTATTCATACCATCCCATTCATCCGTATTACACGCTTTATCACTCATTTTCACTTTGGCACTCACACCCCTATCACACAACTTACGACCATTCCGTTCACTTACATTCTTCCCTTTCTTACGTTTCCTACCATACTCTATCAAAACCAATTGCTGATCCTCCTCATGCAACAACCCCTCATGTACATGCATCACACGCACCGCTTGCATCCTGGAGGATCCACCCATTTGAACCCCTTCACACTCAGTTTCCCGAATTCTGCTGTCACAGTCACCCTCTTTCGTCTACATACACTTGATACATGCCCTTCCATTCCACATTCAACACACTTCGCTCTCGGTTCTGAACACATTCTCGCATAATGCCCATTCTTACCACAGTTGCCACATATTACATTCACTCGGGTACCCCTACAACCATTAGCAATATGACCCACCTGTCCGCACCTGTAGCATTTAACCCCCCTATCTTTCGTACACTCCCTTACCAAATGTCCCGATTGCCCACACCCGAAACGCTCCTAAAGCCCACCTACACTCATTCTTTGTATGTCCTTCCTTTCCACATCTAAAACACTTCGCTCGACTTCCACTCATCGACCTTCCCCTTTGTACACTATCCCTAACCCGTCCAACCCGTTGTTCCCTTACAAACCCACCATTCATCCTCACTGGCACCTCCACATTACTTGCTCTTACACTCCTATCTATTACACTATCGGCCATTCTCATTGGGCCCCTCAACACTGCATCCCTAAAGCTTCCAAACCCTGGCACTCTCTCATCTACCCCAGCCCTTACACTTACACTTCTGCTCTCTTTTATAACCCTGTCAAGCTCATAATCTTCTACAATTTCCAAAATTTCTCCCCAAGTCAACCTTTCATTCGTCCATCTTTTCTTCTCCTTCCTTCAAGTTCACAAATTCTCTAACTCCATCTGGCACTGTCCCTAACAACTTCCGTACTAACTCCTTACATTCATCTATCCCATCATCCCCCAACTTCTTCCTTGCCAACGTCTCCAGCCTACAAAGCATACAGTGACAAGGTTTCCCCAGCTTTCATTCTTGCCTCATCAAATTCATTCTTCCTCTTATACTTAACACTCGCTTTCATACGCCTCGCTTGCTCAACTAGTCTAGCTTTCACCTTGTCATACTCAACATCTCCCACACTCATAATAACCCTATACATATCAAGCAAAAACCCAGTCAAATATTCTCCTAATTCTCATGCCCACACTCTCTTACTTTCCCCATACTTATCCTGACAAAACCTACTCCTAAAGAAATCATACATCCCTAAAGAAAACTTTCATACTCATTATACCTTTCACACTGTGGTACCTCCCTCACATACATAGCCTTTCTCACTTCTTTCTCACTTTCACTCTCACTTTCGCTACTTTCACTCTGTCCTTTCATACCCTCTTCCGAATACAAAAAGTCCACTTCACTTACATTCATCTTACTCATTACACTCTTCTTCCCCTCTTTTATCCACTTTTATCCATTCACCTCCATCCACCTCACTATCACTAGTATCTTCACCCTCTCCCTTCTTTCCTGCCTTTCCCACTTCCTTGCCCTTCTTACCAGTTTCCTTTCCTTTTCCCTTCTTCCTTTTTCTTCCCCTGACTTATCCTTACTTTCCCTCTGTTCCTTCCCTTGCTTTTCATTCCTTTTCCTTACCCTGTCTCTCATTCTCTCGTTTCTTACTTCCTATTCCCACATCACTTTCATCACTCACGCTTCCATTCACTTCTTCCTCCTTTTCTTTCTCTCTTACCCCTTCACATGTTCCAGAGGACCTGCCTCCAACAGCCCCTTCTCCAAAGAACTCCCTAAACATTCCCTTCATCATTTCCTGCATCCTGCTTACTGCAGACTCTAACTTCTTATCCATTCTTTCTTCAGACTCTTTCACCCCCTCTTTCATCTCCTCTTTCATTTCTTCTTTTGCACTCCTTATTAGCATTACCCCCTTCTCCTCCAACTGACTCCTCAATCTCTCATTCTCACCCCTCAACCACGTATTCTCCTCTCTCAACCCCACCAGCTCCTCTTCCATCCTTCTCTTCAGTCACATTACCAGCCACCAATCTCAATTGCAGCTGCAATACCAGCTGCCCCACGTTGGGCGCCAAATATTATGTGGCGGAATTTAAAAACACAAAACAATACACAACACAGATACACAGAACATATAACCACATACAATACTCACTCTGATCCTCGGTTGCTGGAGATGTATGAACTTGTCCACGGTCGCCAACACAGTAGACAAAATTACACAAACAAAACCGAAAACAGACTTTCAACTAAAAAAAACGAGCAAAAGGAAGAGACACATGCACAGACAACAATGACATCCAACGGAAAACACACGACTCATGAAACATACAATAATCCACCATCAATGTCCGCCTTGCACAGAACTCAGCTCAAGACTCACTCAAAACCGAAAAAACTCCTCGACATTTGCACAGACAGACAGCACCGTAAACAAACTCGAACCAAAGACCCTCATCCCTCTTCCAACAACCGAAGCACTCACTAACGACAATTACACTCGCTCTCTCTCTCTCTCTCTCTCTCTCTCTCTCTCTCTCTCTCTCTCTCTCTCTCTCTCTCTCTCTCTCTCTCTCTCTCTCTCACAAAACGTTGGGAAATGCTAAATACAAACAAATTTATTCATCCCTCTATACCAGTATCCACTAAGTAAATCTAAAGATGAAAATATCCTTGCACCTCCTAATTGAGCTAACATATCTTGAATCACTGGCATTGGCATTCTATCGGGGATGGTGTTGGAATTTAACTTTCTATAATCTATCACAAGTCTCCAATTTCCATCTTTCTTTGGAACAAGTAGTAATGGAGAATTATATGGAGATTTAGAAGGAATGACTACCCCATCTTTCTTCATTTCTTCTATCAAATTATCAACTATGGGTCTTTGGCTTATTGGTAATCTGTAATTAGGAATAAAGAATGGTTTTGTTCCATCATCTAATACAATTTTATGTCTTAGGACATTTGTTCTACCTAATTTATCTCCTATTGCTATTACATCTCTGTATTTTTCTGATACTTGAATTAATCTATCTTTGTTTTCTGGAAAATCTGTTTTATTCACTTCTTTGCTTAATTCTGATGTTTGACCAGTTACAGAGAAAAATGCTTCTTCTTCTAATGTTAGTAATGGATTGTTAATAGGTATTCCTTTACAAAAGACAATGCCTGCATAAAGTGTTAGTTTGTTATCTAAGTAGTTCTGGACATAAACTTCACAAGTATCACCCTTCATGTGGACTAAAGAATTATCCATTCTGACAAATTCTGGTAACTCTTCATTTAGTAAAAGAATGTCTTTAACTCCTATCTCTTCTTTTCCCCTTAGATGTATTTTTGTTAAACACTTTGGATGCAAAATTACCTGTCTGTTTAGTATAAATTGTGCTTTATTATCATCGGCAGTGCTTACACAACATACTTCCTCATCCTTTGTCCCTGCAAAGTAACAATGTTCTGCAACTGTACTAGTTTCTTCAGTTACTGCTAGTATATCATTTATATCTACTTTATTTATTTTGTTTAACAACAGTACCTAATTTACTAATTTCCCTTCATTATCACAACTGATTACTACATTGCTATAATGTTCTGTATTTATCTCTGCATAATTATCATCATAAATGTCTTGTTCCTCGTCATATTCAGAACATTGGGGATCACCTTTATTTATTTCTGGGTCACTTCTTTTGTTGGAAAGTATTAATTCTGGATGTGCACATCTTAAATTTCTAGTCTGTAATTGTGGAAATTCCTCCTTTCCATTACCATTCAATTTAATTTGATTGTTCTCTTGATGATAAGTTATTTTCTGTATGTCTTTCTCGCTTGTTGAAGTCGTCTCAGACAAATTGATCAGATTTGGGTGAAACTTTTCTTCTTCAAGCGTAAAGCATACGCTCTTTTTATTATCTTGTGTAAGGTTAATTCTTCCTTCTCGGCAATTCAGTATAATTCCACATTTCTTCATTAATTTATATGAGAACAACACCTGTGCGGGAAAGAATCTGTCTTCTAGAACTATAAAACTTTCAACAGTTTTATGTGACGAAAGGTCTATTTCTAAGTTCACATTTCCTAAACTTTTAATCTGTTTACCCACTACTCCTTTTATTATTTTGCTTTGACCTTGAATTAGCGTTTATTTAACACCTAAGTAATTTGTTAATGTGTGTTTATCAATTATGCTTACAGTACTACCTGAATCCATAAGGACAGTACATAATTTATTCTGTATTGGAATTTTAATGATAGGTAAATCCTTTCTGATTATTTCTTCTTCATCCATGGAAAATACAACTTCTTTACTCTGCAATATGGATAGTGCAGATGAACCTTCCCTTCTCCTTTTTGCTAATTCTTCTACTCTTAATTTATCTTCTTGAAGGGACTTTCTTGTGGTATTCTGTGTAGGGATAAATTGTCATTGATTTGAAGACTTATTTGATGTTGAGCGATTACTACTTAATTCAACTATTTCTTTATTTCCTTCTTGTGTTTTAAACCAGCAATTCTTTGTTAAATATCCTACTTTCTTACAAACTGTGCAGATTCTAGGTTTTCTACACTCATTTGTAAAATGATTTGTATACCCTCAGTTTTCATGAGGCTGTCTTTGGTCTAAGCCCCTTGAGCGGAATAGTTCACTTGGGTTGAAGTGTTTGTGTTTGAGTTTTGACCATATCTATAAGGTTTTGTGGTCCCTCTTTGTTAGATTGTTTCTTCCCCTTTGATCTGGATTCCATTTTCTTTTAGTATTTTGGGCATATTTCCCTTGGAAGGTATTTGGTTTATTTCCTACTTGTCTGGAATTATCATAGAATTTATTATTCATTTTAAAATTAGGATTATTATTTCTGACTTTCCTTTCATTTTGTGCTTCTGTTGTTCCCACGAATTCCTTGGATAGATTTATCTCTTTCCTTTGGATTTCTTCTCTCATTGTCTTCAATGTTTAAAGGCTTGTTTTCTTGGGATCAAGTTTTATTTTTCTGAAAACTTTCTTTTCCTCTTCTCCAAGAATATTATATATGGTTCCAAATGACAAGTAATTTAATACATGTCATAAGTAAACTAAGTTATGGGCACTAGCCCCAAACTGGTCCTTGTCTCCTATAGTAATACCTATCTTCATTAAGTCTTCAGTTATTTTCTTTGTTGCATTCTCCACGCTTGCGTACAAATTAGCAATTGTTTTATATTGTGGATTAAGAAATCTAGTTAGGTTATATAAACCGTCAGTCTGATTTACTGGTTCCCAGAGTGATAAACAAATTTCTTTAAATTCTGCATAGTTATTAAGTTTGCTAAAACTTGTGGAATTCAAAGTTTTATGTGCGTCTCCATGTTCTGAGCTGATGAGCAACAAGGCTTCATTTATTTTAGCTCTTTCATTTGTTATTCCCCCTGAAATTATACGACTATCTGCATCTGCTAGCCAATGATTTACAGTATAGGATTCGAGTCTGCTTTTGTCAGGATTGGAATCATCCACCTGTCCACAGAAACGTGTGGTGGTTGTTATAACGGCTGCCTGACTCATGTTATAAAATTGTAAGGTGCGAGTATTATTAGTATTATTAGTATTGTTACTATTATTATTATTGTTAGTAGTATTAGAATGATTAACACTAGTTTGGTTCTGGTTATTTGTGTTATTATTGTTAGTATTTCCTTGCACTACAGCGGAGTGGGAATTTAGTCTTGAAATTCGACTTCTTCTAATTGTCGACGGTCTTAAATCGTAATGTGAATGTCTAACAGTGTTCAGTAATTCCTCAAACACTCGTTGCATGTCCACACACAAAAAAATTATTCACTCAGAGTACATCAATCATAAAAAATTTTTGTTATATTTTACCAACATTAAAAACAATTTGTCAAATTGTCACACAAAAAAAATTAAATTCTCTATTGAGTTCAAGTGCACAATTAAAACCTTTTTCAATACACAAAATAAATTCTTATATGAAATTGGGCATCATATCATCAAAATTCATCATAATAAGTACACAAAATTATATATATAACTTCTCAATTAATCATCACCAACCAAGTGAAAAAAAATTATTAATTCCCTATCTAAATTATTTACTAAATAATTAATTATCATAGAGAGAGTAATGCTGGTATTTATGCAAAATGAATTTTATTCACTAGAGAGAGTTTTCTTATTTTTCAATCTTATAGCAAGATGCAAAAAAATATATATATCTTCACTTATTTATTAAGAGAGAGAGCGGACAGTAAATTCATTTATCGCCAACTTACTGGGTTGTGTTGCTGATATCGTGGTATCGCTAAATGTTGTGCCTTCCGCGGTGAGTGTTTTGCCGTCAGATCCGCGTAAAAAATCTCACTATGTCTGCGTTGTTTTTCCGCTGTGGTTTTCCGCCTTCGGAATCTTGTAGAAAGTCTGTGCGCTGTTTTTCTTCAATCACTCGATGCAATGTCGCAAACACTGGGCTTATTATCGCTGTCGGCATCTTGCTCAATTTGTTGACGGTAACAGTTCAAAATGTTTTTGCTTCGGGACGCACTAAACGGTTTTTATTCACACTCGATGTTCTCTTGTAGCTGCTATTCCTGCATATAAGTTTTTGTTCACTGGAGTATTTTTTATTTCTTCTGATATATTTTGTTCGTCGTCGTAAAAAATCTAAGTTTGTTTTGTAGAATTTCGTTTCACTGTAACTTAAATACAGTAATTGTACTGATAATTTCGTTAAAGTTCGTTTGTTTCGTCTCGCCTTCTGGATCCACTTTAGCTGCCACCATTTGTTAGGGGTTATCTCTCCCTTTTTTTTGTTCTTTGTTATATGTTTGCATGGATTTTAATCTTTCTCTTCTTACCTTGGTTTCTTTCGAGGTGTCCTTCAGACTGCTTCGCGGATGATGTGCTATCTTTATATATTTATTATTTTTAAGTATTGATATCTCTCAGAAAGGCGTATAGAGACGAGATCGGTAATTTATTCACTTTAATTAGTACTTAGTATTATAAAGATCAGTACAAAAATTAACAAGTTACAATGATAGAAAACAAATCACTCTTGACTCAGTCGATATGGGGAACACGGAAGCGAGGGGAGACGTACTCTCCCTTGAAGGACACAGTTCTGAACTCTCCTCTCCTTGTCGGTCTCTAACTCGTTGAACTCCCAGAAAACTTGCTATCTCCAATCTCCACCTCCTTCTAGCCTTATTGGAAGGATTAATCAGCAGGGCCTCCCCTTCAAGTAGCTGATTGGAAGGACTGTAGTGGGTGTGATTCAAATCTCTCCTTAGAGGACTTGATTAGAGGTGATCTTAGGAGGGTGTGTGAAAGACCCCTCCCAAACATAATTGATTGGAGGTTGAAGAAGTACATCACTTGGGCCAACCCCAAATTCCTGGAACTTCCACGAAAACGCCTTCCTGAGAAGGCGGGGCCATAGAACCAGCTGCTGTAAGCATTTAGGCTGTGCTGACCCATGTTTTGGTTAGCTTCAATCGCGAGGCCATTATTTCTCACTTTTACGACTGTTTTTATGGCTTCAACACGATATACTGCAATGGTTCATGTAAACATCCCGCGTATTGATAACATGACACAACAACAGCATTTGGGTGTTATCACTGTGTTCTTTGCCTCTCTCTCTCTCTCTCTCTCTCTCTCTCTCTCTCTCTCTCTCTCTCTCTCTCTCTCTCTCTCTCTCTCTCTCTCTCTCTTTTCTATCTAATTTCCCTATCTATTCTACACCACAACACAAAGATTGGGATGATTGTGGTTGGAAGAGGTTTAAATCCCATCTTATTAAACTTGAGAAAGATAGGCTTAGGAAGGCAGCCACTTGTGCCATAAGTAGGGCCTCTATGAGTAGAGATTCTTTCCCTAAGCCTAAGCAAGACTCTGGTCTTGCTCTTCATTTTACCCTAGGAAATACTCTCTCTCCCATCCTCAGTCCTCCCTCTCTTCCTCCACCCACTCCTGTGACTAGCTCCCGTGCTTCAGACCCCGATGCCATTGCCAGCCTAGAATCTAGAATCGAATCTAAATTTGATAAGAAGATGAGTTTAGTGGTGAAGTCAGTTTCAGAGATGGGGCCGTCCCTACGTGTCCTGATGGACAAAGTGTTTAATGACAAAGTGTCTTGTGACAAAGTGCCAAGTGATGTGTTAGTGGAGGAGGTGGTTTCCCGTTCCTTCGGCACTCCTAGACAAAGGTGACTGTCCTGCTCCCCTGCTCTTGGGAGAGGACATACCGGAGGTCCAAGGGAGGCTGGCAGGGTTTGCCTGCAGGTTATTGCCACCTCTGTCAGACCTTTTGCTAGTTCCCAGGCTTTGACCAATGACTGTCATTGGAAAGGCAAGTCACTGGATGTGCGCCGACTGTCCTCAATCTCAGATTCAGATTCTGATTGCGGGTGTCGTAGATGCTTCCTGGATTCATTCCAGCCATTGAAAAGGCTCACTGATGACTCGGCTCCCCCTCCCCCTCTGCCGATCAAGCGTCACAGGTACACGTTGGATTTTCTGCTCCCGTCTTGCAGCTACGAGGCTGATCCTGCAGTGTTTGCCTTTTGTCAACTTTCGGCACACCCTTGGGATTCTCCATAGTTGTACTGTACTTGCCTAAGGATTCAAAATGCCAGAAGCATCTGTCTCAGTGCCTGTTGCCAGAGTGTCTGGCTCATCTCAAGGCACCTGCTTCCAAAAGTCCATTTCCGACTCCCTTGCCCCCAGCTCTGGCTCCTGCGCTCCCAGCTACTTCTTCCGTGCACCCAGCACTGGTTCCCATGTGCCAGGCACCTACTCCTGTTCACCCAGCTGTGGACTCTCAGCACGCAGTGCCATCTTCAAGACATCCTCTCGCACAACAAATTCCCGCCTCGAAATTGGATGTCCCTTCTCTAGCCATCAAGGACCAATTATCCGAGATCTTGAGCTTCATTCAGAAAGCTCCCACTATGAAGCCTGCTCAAGATCTGTCTCTTTCTCTGGTCTCTTCAGATGAAGAGGATGCAGACCAAGACACCTGTCCACCCATGGCTTACGCGTCTCTTCTTTGTTTCCTTCTCACGAGCTATCTCACCTTCTTTACTCCAGCTACTCCTTCTGCCTCTACCTTCCTTATGTCGAGTGTTCCGCTTGAACACACTCGTCTTCCCAAGATTGTACTTTGTCTTCTTCTAGGAAAGCCTTGAGGGAGAATGACGACTGGCTCTTGTTGAAGAGAGAGCAAGGCAAAGCAACGTTTGCCCAACCCCCTCGCATCTGATCAAGAGGAAATATCGGCTGTACGTAACCGGGGGAAGCTTCCTCTTTGGAGGGTGCTGCCTCCCCCGTAGGGAACTTCTCAAGACTTATTGACTCGTCTCGTCGGTCAGCTGTCTCCTCAGCACAAGTCTTTTTCTCATTGTTGGAGCTTGGTCATCTAGTCAGAAACCTCTTCAAGGTTTTTGAAGTACTTAGTTTTCGGGACTGGACGGTGGGAGCTCTTGCTAAGAAGATTGAGAATTTCAGGGGATTAGATAATCTCTTCTCAGTAGACCTGTTTGGTGTCTTTTCTTGCGCTGGTAAAGCCATAAAAGACAGCTCTTTCAAACCTGCATCTCTCTTCACCTTTGGAGTTCTTAAGAAGAGAGAACTTTGGTGCTCCTTCACCTCAAAAGGAGTCATTTCTTCTCAGAGATCCACCTTACTGTTTTCGCCACTGGACTCGGCGCATCTGTTTCCGCAGTCGATGGTTGAGCAGATCACATCACATCTGCAGAAGTCCACACAGGATCTGCTGGCACAGTTGTCTCAATGCCCTAAGAGTTGTTCATCCACATCCTTCTTCCCGAAGTTCATCTCTCTGCTTCAACAACATCCCTTTCAGGGGAATAGACCCAAATCTCAAGCAAGACCTTGTGCCAATCTGCATTTTCAACACAGACCTTCCAAGAAGAACTCCTCTAAACTTCAGCCCAAGAAGTGAGCTGGAAGTCCTTCATGCCCCAGTAGGAGCCAGATTTCTCTTGCTCTGGGAGAAGTGGGATCTCAGGGGAGCAGAACCATGGATTGTCAAAGTATTGAAGGAGGGCTACTGAATCTCACTTTGGGAGAACCCTCCTTTAGTATCCTCTCCCATCTTCTTGACGGCCTACTCAAAAGGCTCAGAGAGACATTTGGTCCTTTCAAAGGAAGTATCCTCTCTCCTTCTGAAGAGAGCCATTGAGGAAGTGGAAGACGTTCATTCTCAGGGCATCCACAATCGTCTGTTTGTAGTTCCCAAAGTGTCAGGAGGCTGGAGACCGGTCCTGGACGTAAGCGCCCTCAATCGCTTCGTAATAACAACAAAGTTCAGGATGGAGACGCGCTAGTCAGTCATGGAGTCCATTCACCCAGGCGATTGGATGATCACACTGGGTATGCAAGATGCATATCTTCATATTCCCATTCATTCAATTTCCAGGAAGTTCCTAAGGTTCATCTTCCAAGGAAAAGTCTACCAGTTTTGGTCCCTCTGCCTTGGCCTTTCCACGGCACCTCATGTATTCTCTTGAGTCCTCTCTCCTCTCTCCAAGTGGCTCCATCTAACTGGCATAAACATCAGCCCTTACCTGGACGACTGGCTTCTTCAATTACCCTTGAAGAAAAAGCGTGTGAAAGGCCTTCAGACAACTCTATGGCTTTCCCAAGAGCTGGGAATTCTTCTAAATCTCCTGAAATCCGAGTTGGTTCCGACTCAGGAGATTCTGTATTTGGGGATGATTCTCAACTCTTGGACTTTTCAGGCTTTTCTGCAAACTGCCTACAGACATTTCACAAGTTTCTCTCCCTTTCGTTGTTCAGCCCATCAATGGATGCACCTTCCAGGGACTGTGTCATCCATCGAGACCTTTTTCATGTTGGGCAGATTACACACGAGAGTTCTTCTTTTTTGTTTCAAAGCCAACTGGGACAGGGATACTCAGTCAGACTCGGTAGTTTTCCCATCACTCAGGAGATAAAGTCGGATCTTCAGTGGTGGCCCCCTGAAGGAAGATTTCCACAGGGGAGATCCCTTCTCCCTCCGAGCCTCGATCTAGACTTCTACTCAGATGCTTCGGATCTGGGCTGGGGAGCTCCTCTAGGGGATCTAGAGGTCTCTGGGATGTGGTCCCTGGAGGAGACTTCCCTTCACATCAGTGTGAAAGAGCTGAAGGCCGTTCATCTAGGCCTACCAGATTTCTCTTTGTTGATACACAACAAGACAGTGGTTGTTCATGTGGACAACACCACAGCGCTGTTGCATATCAGGAAACGGGGGCACTCGTTCCTTCTCCCTCTGCCAGACTGCAAGGGACCTTATTCTTTGGGCAAACCAGAATCAAGCAACGCTAGTCACTCGCTTCCTCCAGGGGAAATTAAACATCCAGGTGGATGAGCTGAGCTGTCACAAACAGGTCCTTCCTACCGAGTGGACCCTGGACCACAGGATTTGTGTTGACCTTTGGAGATTGTGGGGCAAACCCTCCATAGACTTGTTTGCCACCTCCAGAAACAATCGTCTTCCTCTCTTCTGCTCTCCAGCCCCAGATCATCTGGCTTGGGCGGCGGATGCCATGCTTCTAGATTTGTCAGGTCTGGACCTCTATGCCTTCCCTCCCTTCAGCTTGGTCAGGGAAGTACTCAAGAAATTCGTGTCTCACCACAGCGTCTCAGTGATTCTCATGGCACCATTCTGGCCCACGAAGGAATGGTTTCCGGACCTTCTTCTTCTTCTTCTTCTGGTAGACTTCCCGAGCCTGCTTCCCCAAAAACCGTGGCTACTCAGACAGCCACACTTCAGGAGGTATCACCAAGGGTTATCCACTCTCACTCTGACAGGCTTCAGATTGTCTAGAAACTCGTCAGAGAAAAAGGTTTCTCAAAGGTACCTGCGGAAGCTATTGCGAAGTGCAGACGACAGTCTACTTGCAACGTCTACCAGTCAGAGTGGACAGTGTTCTGCTGATGGTGCCTCAGACATTACATCTCGCCTTCTGAGACCTCTTTAGCTCAGATTGCAGATTTTCTCCTGTACCTGAAGACTTCTAAGAGTCTCTCCTCGTCCACCATTAAAGGATACTGAGCGATGCTTTCCTCGGTTTTCAAGCACAGAGGTTTGGATCTTTCACTTAATCGGGATCTTAATGATCTTAAGTCTTTTGATACATCCAAGCAAAAGAAGTCTGATTTAGTGTCTTGTAACTTGAATGTCAGTCTTGAGTGGCTTTTAGGCTCTCCTTTTGAGCCTCTCAGTTCTGCCTTTCTCAGGAATCTTTTGAGGAAGACCCTCTTTCTAGTAGCCCTGGCTAAGGCTAAATGTGTAAGTGAGCTACATGCGATCGACAAGAGGACTGGCTTCTCCCAAGGGATGCAGTTTGCTCTTTCACTTTGGGCTTCTTGGCTAAGAATGAGGATCCTTCTAAGCCTTGGTCTTGCTCTTTCCATATCAAGAACTTAATGGATATTCTGGGCCCAGATGAAGAAGAGAGGGTTCTTTGCTCAGTCAGATCACTGAGGTACTATCTTCATAGGACCGAGAAGATCGGAGTCCCCTCCAGCAACTTCTGGTGTTCTATCAAGAATCCTCCTTGCCCACTTTCTAAGACTGCTTTATCGTTCTTTATTCAAGACTTGATCTCCGAAGCACATTCCCGGATTCAGGAAGACACTTTTCCGTTGATCAAAGTCAAAACTCATGAAGTCAGAGCAGTAGCCACCTCTCTCACCTTCAAACATAATTTATCTCCTCTTCTATTCTTCAGTTTACCTTTGGAGGTGCAAGTCGATCTTCCCGACTCATTATTTAAAAGATGTGGAAACTGTATTTGAAAACTGCAGTACCCTCAAACCTTTGGCAGCGGCTGGCATGGTATTGGGGAAAGAAGCCTCTCTTCTGTCTCTTCACCTTGTTATAAGGATGTTGAGTTTTTGGGGAGCCTGGGGGTACTTTGTACCTGGAGGGCCCACCAGTTTGTTGGCTGGGTAGTGGTTTGTTTGTTGTGTCAGGGTTGGTGACAGGTGTTCTCTGGTCTGTTGTTATGGTACTGCTTCCAGGGCAAGGGTATCTTTTTTTCCTGCATTATGTCTTGTCAGCAATGAGGCATATCCTCCGTTGCAAGGCTCCCACTGATGTAGAGGCGACTCTCGGCTCACCGCTGCGCCACTACAGGTTAAGATGAGCACCAACCAAAGGCAACATTCATCTGCTGTAGCTCTCTTGCCAGGTAAGGAAGTGACAAGCACTGCTTCAGTGCTAGCCACCTTTTTTCTAGTTCAAGTTTTTTTACCACACCTAATGTGTTGAATTAGATAGTCCATTCATCCCACCCCTCTTGCAGTGTGGGATTCAGCTAAGTAATTACTTGGTAAGTTACTTGTATAAAAATGACATTTTTATAGTAAAATTAAGTTTTATATACAGTAAACCCCCGTATTCGCGGGGGATGCATACTGCGCCCCCCACGAATAGCTAAAATCCGCGAATACTTAAAACCCCTCTAAAAACACTTAGAACTGCCTATTTTGATAGTTTAAACACAAAAAAACTTCTAAAAATGCTTATATCTGAGTATTTTAATAGGTTTATCACAAAAATGCATTTAGTCATGAAAATGATATGAAAATACAGTAATCAGTGAATATTTCTCAGTGAAAAATACCGTGAATGGGTGAATTTTCCACGAATAATGTGTACAGTATATCTGTTCCACAGAGAACTCTGCAAATAGGTGAGTCCGCGAATAGTGAGACCGCGAATACGGGGTGTTTATACTTACCAAGTAAATTAATGAATCAGAGCCCTCCCTCCTCCCTTCTGTTTCTTTTGTTTATGGACTTAGCAGCAATAAATAGAATGACGCCACTGGCTTCTGTCACTCCCTCGCTCCTGTTGCAGTGGGCGGTGCCTATCACCCCCCTCTTTGCAACTGACGCGCTGCTGCAAATCTTGAATTTAGGATGCCATGTGAGCATAATCTTTTGCTAAGTAATTAGTTGGTAAGTATATATAAAACTTAACTTTATTATAAAAATGTAATTATTGAGCATTAGACTACTTAAGGCAATTAAGGATATGAATCAGCATCTGATATGACATTAAAAAAACCTCAGTCTGTTCTTGATGAAGGAAAAAGAATCTGCATTCATGCTTTTAAATGATGTCCAAATGATCACTACAAATTGAAAGTGATGAACCCACTCTGTCTTTTCACTGTGACATAATAAATATGTGAAATGCCCTAAATATATAAGCAAGGGTTTTCCTATTAAAAAAGTCTTTTGAACCAAGAGACACTCTCATAAATGACCTTTTATTCTTCCTAATTAAAACCAAGAGACACTTTCACAAATGACCTTTTATTCTTCCTAATTAATGTTATTTGTCAAAACAAATCAATAAATATGAGGGACAGATTTCCTCCAGAATTACAGTAGAACTGCCTTCCCCTTGGACAACCCATAAGGTCTGAACTTATATGATTTTGTATTATTTGTCAAAAAAACTCATATCACTCTTCAGTGTCAAAAACCACCCACAATAGCAAATTTCTGGGCTCGACCTGTGTCACCCAGTGAAATGGTTCCAATAGCACACATTTCTAGGTATAAATATTGCTAAATATACCAAAGAAAAAGGCTATCCATAATGCCAGGGTTACTACCCCTGGATCAATCACAACAATGGTGTCGGTATGCACTAAGGGGTGAGTGGTAGCCACTATCACAGACGCTTTGCCCAACAGATCTCTCCATTCTCAAAGCCCCCAACATGGGAGAGGCGTTCTACTCACTACCTTCCGTTTGCTGCCACCTACCACTCGCGCCCGCCATTTCTATTCCAAAACTTAGCACAACACGTGAACACTGTGTCCTTTTTTCTTTTAGTGTTTTCAATCGCATTACGGCTTTAATCATGTCATCCCGTGAGGATATCACACCATCTAAGTTGAGTACTATATCTGATTGGTTTTTAAACGAGAGGCACAGTTTTTATAAACTGTATACAATATATGTTTACCAGGTGCGCAGCCGAACGTAGGCTATGCTTGCCTCTGTTGCGTTTTCGACCTTCAGTCTCCGCAATTAGCAGAACGAAATTCTGCTAGATATCATCCATTTACTCCATTTCAGTTTTTGGAGCATATTTTGGAGAATTTACCACGTCGCTGGTGAAGAGGCATGGAACCTTTGTATCATGGCTTGAGCCAGGCTCAATTATTTCTGATCATAGAATTTGAGTCTTTTTATTAGTTTCCTTTCCTCCACCAGCGAGTTGGTGCTTTCTCGATGGTGTTATTATTTTTATCATGATTGTAGCTTATGTGTATTATGTGGGTGATTCGGCCTCAGAGGTAGGCCACCTTGGTACCTAAAGTTACCTACGAATGATTTTCGGGTTCCTTCTCTGCCACCGAATCATTTATGTTTATAGATATAATCTTTAGGCTAACCCACATCATGGGTGGTTAACATTATATTATGTTTTAATTTGTTCTGATAACAAGGATGGTTTTAAAAGGTAGTTACTAGCCTAGCCTACCTGACCAGATCATGATACGGTTTTGGAGGGTTAGGCTAGGCATGACATGCGCCTTTACACGATGCTCAGGCTACCTAGCTCACCTGACCAGGCCGTTTCACAGTTTTGGAGGGTGAAGTTAGGCTAGTGAGAGAGTTCCTCATTCACACTTAGCCCACCTGACCAGGCCGTTAGGTTTTGGAGGGTGAGGTTAGGCTAGTGAGAGAGTTCCTCATTCACACTTAAACCCACCTGACCAGGCCGGTAGGTTTTGGAGGGTGAGGTTGGGATAGTGAGAGGGCTCCTCAATTCATACTTAGCCACCTGACCAGGCCGATTCGGTTTTGGAGGGTGAGGCTAGGTTAGTACGTAGATTCTTCTCTCCCCACACCTGTAGCGCTCGATCCTAGCCTTCCTGACCAGGCCAAAGTTTTGGTTTTGGAGGGTAGGCTAGGAACAAAGAGGTTTAACCTCCTGCTTTTTCGTGTATATAGCCTAGTCCTTCTTTACCTGAATGATTAGAATCTGGCAACGTTGCCTGGGTGACATCCTCGTAAGGGGAAAGCGATCGTTTGCGCTCGGCACCTCCGCATAGGAGGTTGCATTCGGCTTCTCGGAGGGTGCATTCACCTGACCGGTTGCCGTTCCGCCGGGTTTCCGCCACTCATCTCCCTTTCCCTTTCCGGGCCAGACTAGTTCGGGCGATGTCTCGTTAGCTCGCTACTATTTACTTATAGTAGTTAGTAGCTGGAGCATCAAACACTGTCCCGTGAAAGCAAATAGGAGTTACGATACAATAGAATTAGTTGTTTTAAAGGTACTTTATGTACAACGCCTGCTTGAAGTGGCGGAGTCTCCGCCGGACTAGTCGGGTTTCTCGTGTGTTATTGTCCAATTAACCACTCCGGTGGGTATGGTTTCCGGCATATTTTACGGTTTCCATTATTTGGTTACTGCCTTGGGTGATTTGAGAGATGAGCTATATGCGAACACTCTATTTCGCTCATATTACGCCGATTTCATATTTGTGTGACACAACAAGATTTCAATGACAAGTCACGGCGGAGTAACATGGAGTACTTGCTTGAAACACAAATATTAGTTAGTTAACCATCCCGTAGCATAAATCTATGTTAAAATAGACTTTTGCTGCCGGACTCAGTTCCGGCGGGTCCTGCCTTGATGATATTCATGTACCATCATTCCACTTACAGATGGTACGTTGTCAGGAGCCAGGTTGCACGGCCATCCTCCAACAACCCTGCGGACACGAGGTGTGCCGCTCGCACTCCAGCTGTGCGGTGCAAGTTGGAGACCTGGTTGTTTGGCACCCGGACGGCTGTGAACCATCCCGTAGCATAAATCTATGTTAAAATAGACTTTTGCTGCCGGACTCAGTTCCGGCGGGTCCTGCTTTGATGATACTCATGTACCATCATTCCATTTACAGATGGTACGTTGTCAGGAGCCAGGTTGCATGGCCGTCCTCCAACAACCCTGCGGACATGAGGTGTGCCGCTCGCACTCCAGCTGCACGGTGCAAGTTGGAGACCTGGTTGTTTGGCACCCGGACGGCTGTGGGATTTGTTACGCTCTTTATGAGCTGGTAACAGATGTGTCGGTAAGTGACAAGAGATTGCTAACCTTTAGTCCCTTTTTGATTTTAACAGCTCAATATGGATATATGCGAAAAAATTGGAGAATATTTTAGCAAGTCTTACCTTCTCTTCCAGTCTAACCAAGCAATCCGAGCCTCTTCGCTGTCGACCCTGAAGACCTCGGTCGACGGATTTGGGAGAAATGTAGCGTCTGGCTGCCCCTATGTACTTTCGGAGGAGATTTGCAGTCTCCTTTATCTGAATGCTCGGATCTCCGCCGCAGTACCGAAGGACGTGGCCGCCCCACTCATTACGAGGATCAGGGAAGAGACGCAGACCCCCCAAGACGAAGATCTGTGCGAAGAGGTGGCGGAAGAAGTAGCGGCCATCAACATTCACGTTGAACCGATGAGCGTGGATGACCACCAGGTAGAAGGTAGGGTGGTAAGTGAGGCAGGTGAAGGTAGTAGGAGTAAGTCTGTTTTATCCAGTTCACCTTCTTCGTCCTCCTCTTTTCAAGGATTCTCCAAGTCAGCTAACCTTGGGGACAGATCCCGGTCTATTATCCCCAAGGTGAAATCTCTGAAAAGGAAGGACTTGCCTAAGCCTTCCAGACCTCAAAGGTCTAATCCGCCAGCTCCCTCTAGGTTGTCACTGGCTCCCAAACCAGTGACGTCCTCAAGTAAGGCTACTTAGACGGGGGGTCTAAGGGGTCGAGGACCAGAGTTTCGAAGGCTAAGCCCCCACAGCCTAGCTTCGACTCTGAGGCTTTCGTCGACCTGCTGATGCAGAGGATCGATTCAAAGGTTGAAGCTCGGCTACAAGATCTCTCGTCTCAGCTTGTCACAAGCTTAGAGACCTCAGGACAGTCAGTGTTGTCATTGGCACAGAGGATGGAGACCCAGGAAAGTTTGCTTGCCGGATTCATCCAATCCAAAGCAGAACAACAATCATATGTTGTCCTGGATGCCTCCAGACTGCCTCCCTTTGATAAGAGGAACCCGTGGCAGCGGGCCCTGCATGCTCCGCTGCATAATGACACACTGACCATAGAGGGATTGGGCACTCGTCGTCTGGAAGAACTAGAGTTCTTTCCAGCCAACCTAGTGCCTCCCTATCCAGGCTATGCCAGGTTAACTGAGGAGGCCTGGATTAGATCCGATAAGGTTCCTAAGGAAATGGTCATCTTTCCTAGGGCCCAAGCCCAATCCACCCTGATGTGCGCTCTCACTGACTGGGAGTGTGAGAACACCAAACTTACTCCCTTTAGAGGAAGTTTTACTATGTTCTCTGTAGGTGGCTATATTCCGACCCCCTGCACTACTAAGATTGCAGAACTGACCCTTCAGGCAGGGATGGATGGCAAGCCCATACCTCAACTCCGGGAGACAGATCCCACTTCCCTCCTCTTCCCCGGAGGTTCGGAATGTTGGTTGGGAGCTCCGGCGACGTTCACGGTGGAGAAACTCGATCCCGAGTGTGCCTCCACCCTGTTCAGCGAGCAACTTCCCAAGATTCCGGAGGCTCTGCTGAAGACGGAGTATGAGGCAAGATGCAGGCTGAGTCGCTCCATTCATTCCGTCACCATCTCAGAGGTGACTGCACTACTATATACTGACGAACCACTGTTTCAGGTTCTCACAAAGTCATTACTGGCATCCTTCCAATCGGATCTTTATGACTTTGTGGTTGCGAGGCAGAACTGCCGGAAGCACATCTTCGCTGACGCCACCATCAGGCATGAGCCCAATAGACTCATGAAGAGCTCTATCTGGGGACCTAACCTCTTCCCAAAGGATGAGGTCAATAACGTCTTGGCAGAGGCAACCAGAGCGAACCAGAGCCTTCGCTCTCGCTGGGGTCTTCCTTTCAAAAGAAAGTCCTCTGAGACCTCCGGACCTCAACCTGAAGGAAGGAAGAGGTTTAGGAGATTCCAGGACTATCAGAAGCCTCAGGTTCAGACTGTGCTTCAGGCGGTACCGGTCTCGCAGATCGGACAGCCTTCCACATCCAAGGCACTGCCTCAGCAGCAATATGTTCTAGTACAGCCGGCTCAGCAAGCTTCGGCCCCGCCACCCTTCATGACGTCCCCAGCTTTCAACGCCTCGTTTGAAAACCAGGGTGCGTTTCATGGATACAATAGGCATGCAAGGGGTAGTAGAGCCAGAGCCGCCTACAGAGGTAGAGCAGCGTCCATGGGCCCACAGTATAATTTCAAAAGGTCTGGGATGGAACTGGAGCAGAGGGCCTTCTCTGCCAGTCAGATTCCATCAACCTCCATCCAAAGACTTACTGGACTTTGCAAAAGGCCTTCTGCAAAAGAAGGCAATAAAGAAAGTCAGACACTTGAAATTTCAAAGCCGTCTGTTCAATGTCCCAAAGAAAGACTCAGACAAGCAAAGAGTAATTCTAGACTTGTCTCGTCTCAACTTATACATTCAATGCGACAAGTTTCGCATGCTTACAATCTCGCAGGTACGGACCCTACTTCCCCGTGGGGCCATCACCACCTCTATAGATCTTTCAGACGCATATTATCACATCCCGATTGCGAGAAATTTCTCTCCTTACCTAGGGTTCAGACTAGGAAAACAAGCACACTCGTTCAGAGTCATGCCGTTCGGGCTCAACATAGCGCCCAGAATATTTACCAAACTGGCAGAGACAGTAGTCAGGAACTACGGGCTCAAGGGATTATGCTGGCCACATACCTAGACGGTTGGATAATATGGGCATCCAACGCCAAGGAATGTCGAAAAGCAACAATCACAGTAATCAACTTCCTGGAATTCTTGGGATTCCAAATAAACAGGAAGAAATCCCGTCTAGTTCCGGCTGCTCAATTTCAGTGGTTAGGAATCCAATGGGACCTAAACACACACAAACTGTCAATTCTGCCAGCCAAGAGGAGGGAAATAGCCAAAGCTACCAGGCAGTTCCTCAAGAACAAAAGAGCCTCTCGTCGTACCCAGGAAAGAGTTCTAGGCTCTCTTCAGTTCGCTTCAGTAACAGACCTGTTACTAAAAGCCAGACTGAAGGATATAAACAGGGTATGGCTGAAATAAGCCAACAGCAGAAACAGAGACAAGGTGTCTCTAATTCCGCCGATATTGAGGAAGAGGCTTCGACCATGGTCGACAGTCAAGAGTTTGGCAAGGTCAGTGCCTCTTCAATTTCCCCCTCCATCGCTAGTGATCCATACGGATGCTTCCTAAGTGGATGGGAGGATACTCCCAACACAAGAAAATTCAAGGAACATGGTCGACAGTATTCCGCCAGTTCCATATCAACATTCTAGAGGCAATGGTAGTATTTCTAACATTAAGGAAACTACGTTCAGTCAGACAGATTCACATCAGACTGGTGCTGGACAGTGCAGTAGTTGTACATTGCCTAAACAGAGGGGGCTCCAAGTCGAGCCATATCAATCATGTAATGATTGCAATTTTCTCTCTGGCAAGGAAACATCTTTGGCACCTGTCAGCTACCCACCTGGCAGGTGTTCGAAATGTCATTGCAGATTCACTATCCAGGACAACTCCGCTGGAGTCGGAATGGTCCTTGGACAAGACATCGTCGAAAGTGGATTTGTCTTCAGGCACCGGATCTCCAGATAGACCTGTTTGCCACAGAGAGCAACCACAAGCTTCCGTGTTACGTTGCTCCCAATCTAGACCCTCTAGCTCATTCCACAGATGCGATGTCAATCGACTGGAACAGATGGCAAAGGATCTATCTGTTTCCACCAATAAATCTATTGATGAAAGTTTTACACAAACTCAGATCATTCAAAGGTCAAGTAGCACTTGTGGCACCCAATTGGCTGAAGAGCAATTGGTTTCCTCTTCTACTGGAGTTGAAGCTCCGGCACAAACAGATCCCCAATCCAAGATTGACACAAGTAGTGCAAACTCAGACTGTGTCAGCTTCCTCAAGAATTCTGAGTGCCCTAGCTTTATGGGCTTCACGAAGTTTGCAGCTCAGAAAGACGCTAACATTGACCCTCTCAATACACTGTTCATAGAATCAGATAAGAGGGAATCTACACTTAGGCAATATGACTCAGCAGTTAAAAAGTTAGCATTATTTCTAAGGGAATCTGAAGCTCAGAAAATGACCACGAATCTAGCAATCTCTTTCTTCAGATCATTAGCTGAGAAAGGACTGGCCACTAGTACTATTACTACAACAAAATCTGCTTTAAGAAAAATATTTTTACATGGCTTTAATATTAACCTTACAGACTCATATTTTTCATCAATTCCTAAAGCATGTGCTCATCTTAGACCAGCAATCCGTCCACACACGGTTTCCTGGTTCATAAATGACGTACTTAAATTGGCATCAGACACTGATAACGAATTATGTACATACCCAAGTCTGTTAAGGAAGACGTTATTTTTAGTAAGTCTAGCCTAAGGGGCTAGAATTTCTGAACTGTCTGCTCTTTCTAGAGAACCGAATCATGTTGATTTCCTCCCGTCAGGAGAAGTTCTGTTGTCTCCGGATCTCAGATTTCTAGCAAAGAATGAGGATCCACAAAATAGATGGTCTCCTTGGAAGATTATTTCCCTTCCACAGGATCTATCTTTATGTCCAGTTAACACTTTAAAAGCTTATTTAAATAGAACTTCTGAAAGAACTTCAGGCCCTCTTTTTGTTAGGGAAAATGGGGGTACCATTTCCTTAAAGGCCATCAGGCAACAAATTCTTTATTTTATTAAACAGGCTAACTTTCGGATTCAGTACCTGGTACATGATATTGAGCGTGGTAGCCACCTCAGCTAATTATTTTCACAATATGAACTTTGACGACCTTAAAAGTATACGGGCTGGAAATCACCAACAGTATTTAAACGCCACTATCTTAAGTCCCTAGAGGCTCTTAAATATTCCACTGTAGCTGCAGGAAGTATTGTTCCTCCTGGTCCAGCTCAAGACTAGTATATATAACTCTTGTTTGTCCTTATTGTAATGTAATTCTTAATTAAATTACCTATTGGTATATTCTCTCGCCTACCTGCCTCGCTTGCTTGCCCTGCTCTCTAGCCTCTTAGGTCAGGTCTGCTTCACAGCCTGACTCCTGCCTATAACATTGATATCCTATGTGCCTTATAGTTTTTTAATTATATTTTGAACTTTATAATTTGTGGTTATTAAGGGTAGGGCAGGGTTAAGGCATTTGTCGATCGAAAAAAAAATTGACAAAAATAAGCGAATCAAGGTAGGCCCATGAAAGTTTTTGGGCTTATTTGCACCATAATGACGTATATTCTGTGTGAGTTTCATGATCCTACAGTGAAAAATAATGATGTTCATACCTGAACGTGAAATCTTGGATTTTTTTTTATTTTGGTGTGGGGAGAAAAATGTTGCGGTCCTAGAGAGATTCCTTTCTGAGAGAAGTCTTCTATGTCCACGTGGAACACGCACAGCAAAAATGATCCAAATCAAGCAATAAATCAGTACCAAAAAACGTGCTCAAAGTACGTGTAACAAAATAATTATTTTCACTTTTGGAGGGCGTTATTTTCACATTTGGAGGGCTGACAATTCTAATTTTTGGTGCAGGGAAAAATCCTTCTGAGAAGACGCGCTTATTACTTCACTTTCCAACTTGAAACCCCGTAAAACTATGTTGCATAAACATATTCGAAAAAAAGGTATTGAAAGCCCTCCCGCAAAAATTTCGAGAAATCGCTGCTTGAAGTTTACGGCGATATAATCAATTATATAACCAGTTTTACGGTTTAGTTTGGTTTAGTTTAGTTTCCTGTGAATCGTCAACGTTTTCTGTCTGAGTCAATCATAGAAAACTAGGCCAAGGGAACACTTTTAGCAAAAAAAAAAAAACAATTGAAAAATTGGCCCAAAAATGTCATTTGAGCCCGTGCCCTACCCTTAAAACTCAGTATTGTTCTCTTAGTTTTATTTAGCTTCATTAAAGTAATCTTTTAGATGGTACCACCAAGCTATTGTATGGCTGATTCTCTGTTACTATTTCACTGGATGACACAGGTCGAGCCCATAAAAGGGAGTTTGACAACGGAAAAATCTATTTCTGGGGGAAGACCTGTGTCACCCAGTGACCCATTCCTATACTTCCTTTCCCACCCGGATAGCATACCAAGCTTGGAGGGTGCTAATTTTGGGATGAAGATGGCGGGCGCGAGTGTTAGGTGGCAGCAAACGGAAGGTAGTGGGTAGAACGGCTCTCCCATGTTGGGGGCTTTGAGAATGGAGAGATCTGTTGGGCAAAGCGTCTGTGATAGTGGCTACCACTCACCCCTTAGTGCATACCGACACCATTGTGGTGATCGATCCAGGGGTAGTAACCCTGGCATTATGGATAGCCTTTTTCTCTGGTATATTTAGCAATATTTATACCTAGAAATGTGTGCAATTGGAACCATTTCACTGGGTGACACAGGTCTTCCCCCAGAAATAGATTTTTCCGTTGTCAAAATCCCTTTTTACGATAAACACTATGGAATTTATATTAATGGTTCAAAATCTTATGTAAGGTACGTATAGGATTTTCTGATATTCCACCTAATAAAAAAATAATTCTCTATCAAACAATGCTTCTGTTTTCACAGTGGATATTAGTGCAATAAATTCAGTCCCTAAGATTATGAAAAATGTGCTGCCACAGGAATTCGTTATTTTCAGCAACTTGAGAAGTGATGTTGAAGTCTTTCAGGACTATTGTCCTAAAGATTCTTTCATACAATAAATTAAGTTTATCTTCCACAAATTATATTGAGCTATTACATGTTGAAATATTTTGGATTCCTGGCCGTGTGGTCATAATGGGAAATTAGGATGTCAAAAAAAAAAAAAAAACAAAGCTGCTATCACTGTGCTCAGATCAGCTGTAACCTTACAGTTAGTGATATATCAACTTCTCTAAGTCTTATCATGTTTAATTGATGACAGACTAGGGAGTAATGAACCTCTTAAAAAATTACAGCAGATCAAATTCATGGTTGAATAATGGCATTCTCTCTGAAACAAAAAATATTACTGTACTGAGTAAATTTTATCTGTCTTTGGATTGCCCACACTTGTTTGGACTTTGAATACTTAATGAATAGCCCACATGATCAGTTTCTGTATGCTGAGAATGCAGGTCAACATTAAGTTATGCATCCTGTGTGAATATCCAAGCTTTGACCAACAGCAAATGTATAGTTTTGGGAATAAATGGATTAAAGAAATTTTGTCAGAATCTTCATTTTCAGTATGTCCAGTTATCAAATTTTTTTGTTATACAATATAATTAAAACATAGACACCTCAGGTGTCCTGAGTGATCGTTAAATATTTTGATACAATAATCTGGTTTAATTATCTATTTATAATGATAACCCACAGAACTTTCAGTGTTCAGATAATGCTTGGTAGGACAATTTTCTGGCAGGGAGGGACTAGGGAGCCTTGATGTGCAGGCAAGGCATTGGATTCTTCCTTTTTCATTGTCCAGAAATGGAGCTGATGCACCTGAAGGCAGTCATAAAGTGATAGGTTTGTACAAAAAAAAAAAATAATAATAATAAACTGTATGTTGTAGTAATTGGCATACAGTACTGTACAGCAGTGATATCCCAAAAGTAACTTATTACTGTATATATTTTTTTCAGCAATTGATGCAGTCTCCAGATGTCATTGAATGGCTAAAGAAACACACAAAAAATTAGTGATTTTATCAAACAGACAACTATGTATGGATTGTTCTTATATGCTGTTAGCTTTGCTTTTTATTTATGCCAGCATTCTTAACACATCTGGGTACCAGTTCATTGGATATGTTTTACTGTTAACAGTTGATCATTGCCAGTTCTGGTAAGGCATGTGATGTAAGAATTTATTTGATATTTGCAGTTTGTTGGTCACAAGAGTTATCAGGGATAGTAGCTTCACCAGCTTTTTTATATTGTTTATTAACTGAGGAAAGATGGAAATATTTGCAAATCTAGTTGGGGCTTTTGATTAGAAAGCCAGAAGAACCATGAGATGTTCATTAGGTTTCAGAGTGCTGTGCTTTAGAGTAAGGAGGCATTACAAAGTAATGAAAATATTTTTTTTACCATTTACATGATTCAAGTGGCCAAATAATATTTAGACCCCAGCAGTCAACCTTCAGTCAGTGAAATCCATTAATGCAATGTGTGCTTGCTGATTTGGTTGGAATAAGAAATCTTTTCCTTTTTATCCAAAACAGACAACAAAGTACAACTAAGTAGATTTTATAGATTTTTATTGTTTAGAATTATCATCTGATTTTATTGGTGCTGGAAACATCTGAATAATTACTCCTTATTTATTGTTTGTATATTTATGTATATTCCTATTTACCTTACAGTATGTTTGTATATTGTATATATATATTTACATAGATGTGGATTTATATAAGCACTGTATACTGTAGTGCATTATGTATTTGCATGTGTGTGTGTGTGTGTGTGTGTGTGTATGTGTGGGTGGGTGGTTGATCACTGCTTGTTGTATTTTTACAGTGTAATCATGCTATATTAGACTAGCTGATTATTTGCTAGTCTGGTATGAGTCATGTATTTCACCCTCATGTGACATTCAATCCAGACAAGCCATTATAACTTTCAGGGTACTGCTGGATATATTTGACTTTTCACACATTCACAGTTTCTCAAATTATATAACTTTATAGATACACTTAAAAATCTGGCTGAGTTTTCAAGTTATTGTTTTCACTTATGTATCTCAGATCTAATCTAGTACGTAGTTTCTTAGTGTTTAGTAAGGAAAATTTATTTACTTGCAAATAAATGAGTCTGACATAACAAGTTTTTACTCTGTATTGTGTGCTTGTCCATCAGCTGACTTTAAGGTTTATGTAAAAGACAGATTTTGTGGAACTCCTAAAATATTGTGAAAATATCGGTACAGTACTTGGTTTTGTAAGAAAAGAAACAGTATACTGTAGATATTTTACAGTGAAATTACATTTAAAATAGTCATTGAAGGGCAACTGAAGCATCAAAATTTTCAGGAATGTTCTTGCAGCATTAGTCAATACAAGGTATAAAATAATGGCTTTTAAATAAGATATTAAAAGCTATTATTTTCCTATACATACAGTATTGTCTTTAGTCTTATATCAAAATCATCAGCAAGCATTAACCTTTGCCAGCAAGCATACTAGAGATCCCAAAATGCTTTTTTTCAATAGGAGAAATGGCACCAAATCTGGAAAAATACTCTACCACTTTTGCTAGGCACAGTGCTGTGAGATCCTTGTGATTATAGCATAGCTACTATTTTGATATACGTGGAAGGACCCAGTACTTTATTGATTTCTTTAATGTCTGAAAAGGTACGTAGTAGAATGAACAACTATAAATGGTCCAAACAGTACAGGTATTGCTAACCTTTACCATACCCTTTATGATGAAAGTTCTTTTTATTCAGGTATTTTTATTTTAATGGAAGGTTGTAAATTTAGGAAATTTAAAGTCCAGTTATCCGTCTCTTGATTATTTGGAAAACTCATTTATTAAGGTTTTTGTAAATATGTAGTCAAATCAAAGATATTTTAGCTATTCAGAGCAATTCTGGAGTGTCCTGAAAAAAGACCTCTTTAGTTAATTTCATTCATTGTGTTGTTGACTTTCTCAATAATATATATATCTACTATAGATATCCCGTAAACAACTAATGAAATCCTGATTTACTTGGATACCGCTGGACCCCCATAAGAGCAATGCATTTTAGGTGCTATTTAAAAGTGAGTCATCTCTCTTATTTTCAACCAGTTTTGATGATTCAAAAACCAGATAAAAGAGAATCTGTTTAGAAAAATTCATATGTAAATTTTTTTTTAGATTTGTTTCATCTTCCCTTTTTTTTATAATTTTTTGAAATTTTTTTCAAAAATTTTTTTTCAATTTTGTGACAGTATAAGAAAAAAAAGTACATACAAAGATGCTCTCCTATCTGTTCTACCTGCTGGTTTTTGAATGGTAAGAATCTGTCGACATTCAAAAAAGTTGATTAATTTTTTTTTTGCGAAAAATCAAAGTTTTGGGAAAACGCAATGTAAAGTAGAAATACTATATTTTGAGCTTTTTCTGAAAAAATGGTTATCTTTTGAGTTTTTGCAGGTAATTGCAAGAATTACCTCACCACCGGAGATCATCAGGATACAATTTTCATTTCCTAGGGGTGTTTATTTACCGGTAGTGAGCTCTTCCCTAGGATCCAATTACAGGTATATCCCTCCCTAACTATGGAACGGCGCAGGTGACATTTAGAAAGCTCCAGCACCATAATCTGTATCATCATTATCTTTTATTTTTTCTGCTTTCTCGTCAGTTCTGGTGTAGGAGTTTTGAGCTGTTGCTCGTCTCTCTTCTTGAGAAGTTGATCTGACATCCGCTTTCTCTCAGCATCTCTATGGCTCAGTATGTTTGTAGTATGGGTTGATAACTTCCCAAAACTGAAGGAGGCCATGGGACAGGCTTCCAAGTATGTAAAATTATGATGTATTGCAGTTAGGGCAACTGAAAACTGTACTGTCTTCAGGCCAAACAATTTTGTTTTATGGAGCCTAGTCCAAATCTTTGAGTGGAAAGACTCATTTGGATTCTGAGCTTTGCCCATTAGGGATCTTTGCAGAAGCTCGTCACTGCACGTCTCTGAATACATTTCTTACAGCCTTCCTCTCCTCTTCATCCAACCTGAAGTACATCTTCATATTGCTGTGGCATGGTGGTATCTGGCCTTTGGCCACTGCTCTGTTATAAAAACAGTACAATTTCTCACCCTTTGGACATAGATGATGTTTCTTACTTTCATTGGGGCTGCCACAATGATAGAATATGGCCATAATGTTGTCCTTCAGTTCTTTTGCTGTTTTTCCAGCACACCTTCTAACAGCAACTGTAAAGTATTTTGTGAGGTGATCTATGACATTTTCTGTTAGCTTATGTTTTTCAGAAAGCAATTTTTATTTATACTGTTTACCATTTTTGTCTACTCTTATGGTCACATGTTCATCTCTTTGCTTATGTAGTTTCAATCCAAACCTTTTTCTCACATGGTTAACACATTCTTCTTTGATAACTTTCTTGTCATAGGGACCTTTGTTTTCATTCATAGCACACACTGTTTTATACGCACTCGAATCTCCATCACCAATGAAATGAATATATCAAAATCCATGGCACTGGATCGACCTCCCCCACAAAACTTTGGCACATTCAGCCTCCATCCCTCCTGCCTTTCATAGTTTTTATTGCAATTACCACTACTTCCTCTGTCTATATATATCAACAGTAATCTTTTTGCTTTTCAAATTATTTTCATTAGTCAAGCATACTCCACAATAATTTGAGGCCACATGGAAGTAAATGCAAAACCCAGTATGGGCGTCTATGATGACACTAGTTCCAATATGTGATTCGTGACCTCTGGTCAACCAAGAACCATTGAAGGATACATCGATATCCAACACATCGTTTTTGTCTGAGAACCCTCCCAGGGTTTCGTAATGAGCAACAATGCACTTATTCACTATCTTAGATTTAGATGAAACTTATAAAAAATTATTGATCCTATATGATTCCTTATCTCATAATACCTCCATTTCAGTAGAGGTATCAGAGAAAGGCTTGAACATATTCTTTGGTATCCACTATATCCCCATCCATCTTCTAGGCTTTCATAAACTAAGTTCATGTCATATTCAGTATAAACATTACCATTTACTTCGACACATGGAGGGGAAAAGCTTTGCTTGAAAATACACACTTTGCAATTCACTTCAACATCTGTATCATCATTACGAAAATTCAACTCTAATTTTGCACTGCATTTGCAAGGAGCAGAAAACTTATCAAAAATATCGTTCATTACCTTCTCATACATTATTCTCATGTGAGAATTTACACCAGACTCACTAGCTTTTATTTGTTTTTTTCCCCTCCCTCTTTCAAGTTCAGTTACTTTTCTAACTAAGTTTTCACGTATTTGCATGGTACTACGTGCTTCAACGTTAGCCCTTACATTCATAAATTCCTTGCTTACAACACTGAAATATTCAGGATCTTCAGGAAGGTCACTGTCGCGTGGCAACAAGTCGGCTGATGTAGAAGGTTCAGGCAACTATTGCTCTACTACTTCCGTCACTCACATCACTTCTATGACAACAACTATAGGCCTTTTTTAATTTCAGTCTAAGCTTAGATACTTTGGGCATCTTGCCAAATAGTTTTTGTGTCACTCAAAGATGTAAACACGAAAGAAATGTCGAAAGTTAGCTTGCGAAGATGCTCTCTCTCTCTCTCTCTCTCTCTCTCTCTCTCTCTCTCTCTCTCTCTCTCTCTCTCTCTCTCTCTCATCAACAACAATGTGACTTCTATTGTTTCCTGAAAAGGGATTAGAAACAGAAAACGTGTGAAAAACATAGCAGAAAACGTTAGTTTCATTCTACATATTCAAGGGGGAACTGTCATAGAGTTTCTTAATTTTTTTACTTTGATATAAAATGAGAGGCGACAATATGTGACGATTGGTGCCTGACCTGACGCATTACATTTATAATTATAATATTTTTGATGTGATAAAGCATGAAAACACTAAAATGACTATCGATATCTTGAAATAGGCACATCAAACTATCATAATAAAAGATAAAAAAAAAAAAAAATTGAAAATTTTTGGCCAGACCGATTTGGTGGTTCCCGTAATTGAGTTTATATGTTTTAATTATAGTATCCATAAATGATGTTTTATTCAACTTATTACAGTAAAAACAAATAGACTTAAACAAGGAAATAAGTCCCATATGTTGACAACATCCAAAAGTTACCCTTTAAGCCTGATATTCTATTCACTTTTTATTATTCACAGACCACCAGTAGTTCACTCAAGAATGTAAATTTAGATAAGAAACAAGATGATTATAATCTTTCCAAAATACCAGTAAAAATGTCAAAGGGATAGGAGAATTCATTTACAAAGATTTTGCAAAACGAAAAGCACAATTCAGAGATCTTCGGGTGTCAGCTTATGACTTTTTTCATAGCTGGATCAGTGAGCACATTTTTGTCTATAAATTTACAAAAATTGTATTCCATTACTATTTAATAAATAATTACTTTATTTGTCAACTTTCTGCCAGATTTACCAGCGTCTAAGGCTGTAGTATTAGTAACATCGGAAATATATATTTTCCTCGTTGTCTGTTTTCACTGGCCCTAGGGTACATCAAGAAGTCAGTAGTATTGTCTTTGAATTAGAGAACCTTTTCTTTTCTCATTCAGAGGACACATTTCTAGTTAACAGACAAAGCTTAAGACTGTGTTTGCTTTGCATTTTTTAAATTAGTTATTCAACTTTTGGAAAACTACATTTGACCAAGCATAATGAAATTGATTTAAGTGAAAAGTTTGGGTTGACGAAGCATTATAAGTTTCTTTAAAACAAAGTGAACTTTGTGTGCACCCAACTCCTCATTTATAGTTACCTATTTTGTGGTCTTCATGTGCCTTAGATGCTCCATTCCCAAATACACAACAATAAAAGCTGGTTAGCAGTAGTACCTGCACACCCTAAGACCTTGGGTTTCAGATAGGTGACTTCTTTCTTATGTAGTGTAGGTATAGCTGTGAGAAGGTAGCAGTGTTTGTACTAAGTTAATTTTCTGTAGAGAGATTCACATTTGAGGGTTGTATGAACACATCATTTATTACTGCTGATTTGCAATTTAAGCAAAATAGGGAAAAGAATGTGAAAACATTAAATTGTGTAAAACTGCCAACTGCTAACTCTTGCAGTCCTCTGAGATTAGAGGAGAGGGAAAGAATTGAAACCCTTATTGAACTTCTAGCACTAACCTGTAGAAAAGGTAGACTGTAACAACACTTCATTCAGCTCTACTGTCCTTTTAAAAGGATTTATTGATAGGTGGAAAGGAAGGCTCAGGCTAGGTAAGATATGTTGGAATCTTAATTCTGACGAATTGAGGATAAAATCAATGACACTGGATCACTTTCAGTTTCAAACACTAGTTTCATTTACAGTATAACTGAGTCATCAGAGTCTAAGGACATCTTTTTTTTTTTTTAGAAAACATGCATTAGGAACATCTTTACTTCTAAGCCTAAAATCTTACCTTACCTCCTCATAGAGGAAAGGTTTGCATCGGTGATATGGGAAGAAACTACCTGGCTGTGTTTGAGGAGCATGATAAACCTCTACATCTTCACAGGAAACAATTGGTCTAACCACCAGCTGAGCCTTGGGGGGTGGAATGTTTGGAGATTGTAGATCTTCCTATATTTCTGTAGTGACAGAACATGGTCATCTCTGTCAGTCTAGGATACCTCCGCAGAAATATCATGTTACAATACACCTTGAAGATGGTCATGTTGTTTTCTGCTCTAATTGATGAGATATCTTGACTGGGCAACCTCATTTCCTGATCATCAGTCATGTCTGTGAAGAGGGAGGGTTGAAAGTATGGGCATGGTACTTTTTGCTGAGAAAGAGTTGTAGCCCCTTCTCCTCGCTATTAGTCATCTCTATAAAGAGCAAAAGTTGAAGTCCTGGAAAGGGCACCAATTTGCCACCAATTGCTTAGTAACAATTATTGGTCTCTTTCAAGCCTGGCTCAATTTTACTAGACTTGGAAAGCAGGTTGCTCTCCTGATTAAAATCCTTCACAGAGATACCAAGAGCTTCCACATGGCTCTTACCCTATAGCTCTAATGTGGGATATTTGTGGTAGCACACTTGAATACCTTTACAGAGACATTTTTGATGAATGTCTTGTAGGAAGATTGTCCCACATTAGAAGAAGGAGGAGAGGTTTTCAGACATAGTGTCAAAAGGTGGAAACTACTTGGATTCCTAGGAACAGATCCCTTGCAATGAAAGACTATCCCACTTGAAAAAGGAGCAGGAAGAACAGTCATGCACCTGGAGGACTTCTTCACTAGGAAAAGTACTGATCTTTGTTCACAGCATGAGGACCAGTGGTACCAGAGAGTTTGTGAAAATGGTGCTGGTAAGCAGGGAGGCTTTTATCTGAAACTCCAGGAGGTAGCCAGTCAGATTAAGAGAACAATGAGAGATCTTGGACTGAAGTACACCAAGCAGATTCCAGGGTGGTCAGCCACATTATTGACTTACGATGTTCCATCCTTTTCCTCAACCATAGTAACTGGCTCCTGCCTGATAATAGAAGTATCTTTCCCCACAGTCTGAAATGACATGACTCTCCTTGGAGCCTGCCATTGGATCCCTTCATCTTGTGCTGAAATTGACAAAGTTGTAGGGCACCTGCAGTTACTGTCAGCTGAATTAAGCCCATGAACAAACAAACTTAGATATATTCTTGATGAGCAGAACCAGATAGGCTTCTTTAGCTTTAGAAGTTAGCTAGTGGGGATTTAGGTAGTTCATTGACTGGAAAAGGATGAAATAATGTATAATTGATATGTTATAAAATGAAGATGAATTAGAATTCCAGTAGCTAAAAATACACCAACTATAGAAACAACATAGATTTACACATACATATATGAAACCATGCCCTGACAGCTAAACATATGCTGGTGACCAGTAAATACCTCCAACAATTAATGGGCACTCAGCATTTACCATTTATTCACTTCAGAGAAGCAAAAGGTAGAGGAGAAAACAAAAGGGGACACTTTGAAATCAGTGAGAATTATGTAAAATAAAAATTTTCATATTTAAAATGTAAGAGAGTGAGTGTACCCACTAAAAAATTAGCTACAGGCAGTCCCTGGTTATCGGCGATCTGGTTTTATGGCGCTTGTCTTGCGACGACAATAACCGAATTTTCGACACCGATTCCTGGTTATCGGCGACGGTCTCTGGTTGTCGGTGCTGATCCATGGTTATTGGCGGTGCTGGTCCCCGGTCATTGGCGCCGATAACCGAGGATCAGCACTATTATCACTGATTTTCGGTTATCATCATGCTGTCGGGAACGGAACCCCGCCAATAACTGGGGACTGCCTGTACAGTAATACATTTAGCCAATAATTGTAAGGCTTCACTTAAAACAATATAAAAATGTTTACTATCCCTCAAAGTCATCAATCTGTATTGTTGACATCCGAATCTCCCAGGTACTGAATTGCTTATCAGTTACAATACCCCTTTGGTAATATTCCCCAAGAAGAGTGAATTGGATGTTAAATGACATTTGTAGCTTAAAGTTTGTGAAAATAAAAAAAAAGCCAAGGTGTATAGTAAGTGATAATTTGTATAAAATTTTTATATATATATATATATATATATGTATACAGGCAGTCCCCAGTTATTGGGGGGGGGTTCCATTCTGACAGTGTGATGATAACTGAAAATTGGTATCGGCACCTCTGTTAGGTAATTATCAGCGCCCATGCCCAATTATCAGTGCAGATAAGCAGAAATCAGCAATTTTCAGCGCCTAAAATTGCCAATTTTCGTTGCTAGACAAGCGCCATAAAACCAGATTGCTGAAAACTGAGCCCTTCAATAACCTGGGACTACCTGTATATATATATTTATATATACAGTGCTACCCCACTTTTTGCACTTCACTTTGTTGCAGATTTTTGTGGAACATAACTTTCACGTTTCTGCAGGAACTTTAACCAATTTGTGAATTTTCTATGGGCTGTGTTGCTAAAATTATCACTAATTTGCTTTTGTTTGTACTGTATTAAATTAGGCAGTGAACTGTTAAAATAGACAGTTATAAGCATTTTAGTTTAAGGGGTACATGATATTTGGCAGTTATAAGCATTTTTAGAGGGGCTTTTGCATTTGCATGAATTTTGCATTTCCGTGGTGGATTCTGCAACCTATCCCCACAAAAAAGTGGGTAGCACTGTATGTATATGTACAAACATACACACACACACACACACACACACACATATATATATATATATATATATATATATATATATATATATATATATATATATATGTATGTATGTATGTATGTATACTCATACTCTGGAAGATTGGGGCATCTAGAACACCTGAGATTTACCAGGAATAGAACAGCAAACAGCCATTGTAACAACCTATAAATTTATTTGGCCAGATTTTTGAGACTACATGTCTCATCATCAGGGCTTTAAAATACAAAGAATAAAAATTAAGAATCGACTCAGTTGAAAAACTTACAAAAGCCTAAAACATGGAACTTAAACTAAAACCAATACTAAAGAAACATTAAAACAAATTGAAAAATCTAATATTTAAAAAACGTAAATAAAAAATATGTGTACAGGTATATAATATATATCAGAACATTTAGTACCTAACTGTATGGGAGCCAAGAACTGAGTGGCATTAACAGTTCTCAGGAGGACGACATCAACTTAAGATATATATAAAACAGTGGAGGAGGTCTGGCTGTTTAGGGAGGGAACAAGCTGCTTAATAGTTAAAGATTCCAGGATGGAGAGAGAGTGATCATTGGGTGCTTGGGCAATAATATTAAAATCTTCATAAAACAATGTCTTGCATTTTCTACAATGATCTCTTATATTAGAAAATTCTTTTGATTTTAATTTACATCCTGTTCAGTGACTAACTCCAAGATGAGAATCAACTCCCACTTTGAGCTATCTCTTGGTGGCTCCAATACATTTCCCACTTTACTTTTTGGTCAAGTGCAACAATAAACCACCAGAGACCACATCAAAGCGGGAAGCTTATCCTTATGGTGAAACAGTGACCCAATGGTCTTAGGATTTTTTAAAAATAATCTGATATCCAGAGCTGGAAATGTACTGCAAATTGAATTTTGTAACAATTGCTTGAATTTCTTTGAATGTACAAAGGGAATGGAGGCATACATTAGCAATTTAGGGACATTAGGCATGGACAGACGGGGTTGGAATCTATTATTCAAAAAGCTATTTACGTATTTGTTGAATAAAAAGGAAAGATACAAATTATTTTTGAAAAATTAAATAAATACAGAATTTCATCTTGAAAGTTGTGTCAGGTAGTTCCTGAGAACTGTGATGCCACTCAGTTCTTAGTTCCCATAGAGTTAGGTACTAAATGTTCTGATATATATACCTGTATATACATTTTTTTATTTACATTTTTTAAGTATTAGTTTTTTCAATATGTTTTAATGTTTCTTTAGTATTTGTTTTCGTGTAAGTTCCATGTTTTAGGCTTTTGTAAGTTTTTAACTGAGTCGATTCTTAATTTTTATTCTTTGTATTTTACAGCCCTGATGACGAGACACGTAGTCTCAAAAATCAAATAAATTTACATATATATATATATATATATATATATATATATATATATATATTATATATATATATATATATATATATATATATATATATATATATATATATATATATATATATATATATATATATATATATATATATATATATATATATATATATATATATATATATATATATATATATATATATATATATATATATATATATATATATATATATATATATATATATATATATATATACAGGTTGACCATCACTAATCCGGCAATCAGTAGTCCAGAACAATCAGTAATCCGGCACAAATTTCGGCTAGAGTAATTTCCAATGTTTCCGCATTAATTTTCAAATTTCCCGGGTTGCTGTGTTAACTCGCTTGCCGGCCGCTTTGATTTTGTGGCGCAGTGTGCTGGATCAACAAACTGGTAACCTAGCCTACATTATACTGAACTCTATTCACATATTACAGTATTATACAAACATCAACATAACAAAGGTGCATCTTTTTCATGGATCTTTTAAAAAGTTATGCTTTACTACATTGTTTCCAATTGTATTATAAATTGCGATCAATGTTTTGTTTTGGGAATCGGTATCGCGGTGTTTATTTCGCCGCATTTAACTAAGTTCAGAGCGCTTTTCTTGCTTCTAGTTAGCGTAAATGAATATGGATACTTTATTTATTTGGGACACGGATATTTTTCGTTATATGAAGTGTTTTAAGTTGAAATATAACTTAAATACGTTTCGTTGTGAAATTAATTTAGCTATTTTTTCGTTAATATATGACGTTCGCGGGAATCACGGCTGGCCGCTTTGGGGGCATGTTTGTTTTGTGTAAAAAAAATCAAGATTCCGTTCGCTATTTCCTCTTGATTTCATCATAATACGAGCTTTACATATTTATCTTTTATCTGCGTGAAAACAGTAGTAATTTGTATTCTTTCATGCCCAGTAGTTTTGATTGAAATACATTCTCTCCAGTTTTATTTACGGTCAAGTTTCATCCATGTTGCCGATGCACGATAATTTATAGCCATTAGCAGCTTGAACATTGTTTTCTCAGCTTCAGCTACAACTTACAGCTTTAAGTTACTGTAGCAGTATATTTCCCTGCCGATCTTTTCTCCAAAGCGAATAAGGGTATAGTGTAAAAAATATATCAGTCCTATTGTACAGTACTTAACGTCAATTGTAACATAACTACAGTAATTTTGTATTACCGTACGATGGTTGAAATACAAGCAAAACAGTTGTTATCCGATACGATTATTAGCAAAACAGCAGTTTCCCGTTCTGTTGTTTATGGCTGTACGCATTTTTGCAAGAGTATAACATTACTAACAATACTTTTATCATTCTCTATTACTTTTTTAACTAGCAGATGGGATAAAGAGATGGAGGAAAAGAAGTTTTTCTTTTGTAAGTTGGTCTCTCTCGCTGCCTGATTGTACCTGCTGCCTGCGCCTGCGCAAATTCTAAAAATATTTCATAAATATTTTTGTACCAGTGTTAATTGCTAACCCCATCGTAATCGTAAACTCGAAATATCGTAAGTCGAATTATCGTAACTCGAGCACTACCTGTATTTGATAATTGTCTTTTCTTTATTATCCAACTTGTACTGATTTATGGGATATTTTAATTCCAAGATGATGTGCTTAGCTACTGGGTTTCATGTATTCTAGCCTATTAATGGCTAATCTGGCACCCTCCAGGTCCCAGTGATGCTGGATTAGTGATGGTCAACCTGTATATGTATATATGTATATATATATATATATATATATATATATATATATATATATATATATATATATGTATATATATGTGTGTGTATATATATACAGTATATATATATATATATATATATATATATATATATATATATATATATATATATATATATATATATATATATATATATATATATATATATATATATATATATATATATATATATATATATATATATATATGTATATATACATACATACATATATATATATATATATATATATATATATATATATATATATATATATATATATATATATATATATATATATATATATATATATATATTATATATATATATATATATATATATATATATATATATATATATATATATATATTTTTTTTTATAGTGTATCCATTGTTTGTCCTCAAAGGAGATATTCTCATGGTCCCCCAGGGCTCTATAAGACAAACCATCCAATCTCAAAGAATTCTTTTCTAGTTGGTCTTGGCCAGAATAGTGCATGTTGGCACAATGATAGAATATAAAGGATTCAAGACAAGAGGGCTCCATCTCTTTGTCTACGGCGACTGCCTAGATTCATTCCTTATCCTTCACACACTGATGTGGCAATAGTGCATCATATGTCGGCCATTTCCCATTACATACTGTACCTTCTTGGTCTTCACTGGGAGAACCAGCTCTGCATTCTGTTTGCTTATTTTTTTCATGAGATCTTATTTCAGTCACCTTGGAAGAGTTAAACTTCGAAGCAAGTTAAGTCCTGGTGGAATGTTTAGATTTCAAAAATTTTAGCTGGTAGCTTTATTTTGTTAAGGTTGGGAGCTGGTGCATCTCCTGCAAGCCGAGAAGTTAGGTTTTGTTTGGCTAGGCTACTATACTGTGCTGTTTTCTCTTTTTTCCTGGCTGACAAGTGATATTTAACTATATTGCAATAATAATTTCAGACATTTTAGTTTTTGAAAATCATTAGTTTATGACCTTTCAACTTAGTAGATATGTTAGGCTACTTACACTCTTGAATGGTGGTTGCCTAACTTCTCGTTTACAAAAGGTAGCCATGATAGCAGTTCCCAATCATGCTTGACTTCCAGACTTTGGCATTTAGCAAAAGCCAGCTTGTCATTTGTAATACAGCCAAACCTTGACTTACGAGTGAACCAGCATGAGTTTTCCGAGATAGGAGGCGGCTCATAAGTGATTTTTTGCTTTAAGAAGCGAGCCGAGATTTAAGCTACCATCCAGCAAGCCTGAGAGACGCCATCTCCCAATGCATCTGCCATTGCCAGCACCGAGATGCCTAGCCGAGTGGTCTCGTTCAGTTCACGTGGTTAGTTGCCGTGCGAGCATCTCTGTAGCATCTCATAGCATTTCTTGCTTTGCTTTCTCACTGTGCCCTTGTATTCTGGAACATTTCTTTTTTTCACCATGGGTCCTTAGAAAGTGAGTGTTAAGACCAGTGCTGAGAAGAAGAAAACGCCGATTACCTTGTATATGAAGCGTGAAATAAAAAAACATGATCAAAGTGTGTGTATTATGGACTTAGTGAAGCAGTACAACTGGACTACTATGATCTGTACGATTTTGAAGCAGAAGGAGTTGATAAAAGCTATGACGCCAGCCAAGGGCATTAAGATGATCTCAAAGCTCCAGACCTCTTCCCATGAAGAGATGGAGAAGTTGTTGGTGTGGCTGAATGAGAAACAGCTCACAGAAGATACCATGACGGAGAGCATCATCTGTGAGAAGGCACGAGACACCTACGAAGATTTGGTGTGGAAGAGCGCGGAACATCGATGGGCAAGACATCGGAAGAGTCATTCAAAGCCGGTCAGGGCTGGTTTGATAATTTAAAAAAGAGGACTGGCATTCACTTCGTCATCAGTCATGGTGAGGCAGCAAGCCCCGATATGAAGGCGGTTGAGGAGTTTGTTAAAATGTTTGCCGAACTGGCAGAAGCAGAAGGATACATTGCCCAGCAAGTCTTCAACTGTGACAAGACAGGGCTCTTCTGGAAAAAGATGCCGAGGAGTACCAATATAACAGCAGAGAAGAGCTTGCCAGGCCACAAACCTATGAAGGATATACTAACCCTCGTGCTGTGCGTGAATGCAAGTAGTGACTGCAAACTTAAGCTGTTTCTCATATATCACTCGGAAACCCCCGGAGCCTTAAAGTCCACAAGATAACCAAAGAAAACCTGCAGGTTATGTAGAGGGCAAATTCAAAGGCATGGGTCACCAGGGATATCTTGATCCAGTACATAAACGTGGCCGTTGGTCCTACCATCAAGAATTACCTCATCATAAACAACTTACCTGTGAAAGCCCTTCTCATCCTCGACAATGCTCCCGCGCACCCACCAACCCTCACAGACGACATCTGCAAAGAATTCAAGTTTATCGAGGTCCTCTTCCTTCCACCGAACACCACCCTGATCCCGCAGCCCATGGACCAGCAAGTAATTTCAAATTTCATGAAGTTCTTCACCAAGCACCTGTCCAAGCACTGCTTTAAGGTTACAGAGGCCACAAACCTCACCCTTGGAGACTTTTGTAAGGATCACTATATTATCGTGACCTGCCTCAAAATTATCAACATGGCCTGTCAGGGTGTTATAAGGAGGACCTTAAATTCTATATGGAAGAAGCTGGCCAGAGCTTGTGTCCAGACGGGACATCGAAGGATTCGAACTTGAAGAGCTAGTGGTGGAGAATATTGTGTCTCTCGGAAAGTCCATGGGCCTGGAAGTGGATGAAGAAGACGTTGACGACCTCGTCAAAGAGCACAGTGAGGAACTGACAGTGGAGGAATTAAAGGAACTACATCAGCAGCAGTGTACAGAGGCTTTGTAGGTTTTGGAGGAGAAGGAAAAGGAGGAGCAAATGTTAGAGGAGGTTGCCACAAGTGAGATTAAGGAAGTGTTGGGAATGTGGGAGAAAATTTTTAATGACACCTATCTCCTTTTTGAAAAATTTTTAAAGACAGAAAGAAATAAACCTCCCTGGACAGGTTTTAAGTGAAACACCCTGCACATGAAAACAAGGAAAGTGTGGCAAAAAAGGCAAAAGTCAGTAAAGAAGAAGATTAAAAATTTTAAAAAGTAGTAATTAAGTTTAGCAGTAAAGTGAAGCATACATAGTGTGGGGGTTAAATTTAGCAGTGCAGCATTAGTGTGTAGCGGGTAAGTTAAGTTAGCAATAGAGCATGACATGAAAAACTTAGTGAAGAAGATTTAAATTAAAATAAGTAGCAGTTAAGTTTAGTGATAAAGTGTAGCATACATAGCATTTAAGCTAAATTTAGCAGTGCAGCATTAAGTGTGTGGTGAGTACGTTAAGTTAGCAACAGAGCACGATGTGAGAAAACCTCCTTTGCCAATCTTCTGCCTCTCACCACCACCCTCGTTACCCACTGAGACTCTCACTAGCCTGCTCGTCTCGCTGCTCCACCTCCGCCAGCATCCTCGTGTGGTCTTCAAGGTAAACTGCACTTAATAAAACCAGTTACGTGTATTTCTTTACGTTCACTTTTATTATGTATAATTTTTTATGCAATATTTGTTATTTATATTTCTTTACGTTCACTTTTATTATGTATAATTTTTTATGCAATATTTGTTATTTATAAAGTACATTTTTCTTATTTAAAAATACATAACAACAAAAATTGGTGTGTTTTTTTTGTGTCTGGAATGGATTAATAGTATTTCCATTAATTTTAATAGGGAAATTTGATTTGATTTACGAGCAAATTGAGTTATGAGCTCGGTCATGGAATGAATTACACTTGTATGTTAAGGTACCACTGTAATTAATTATCAACCTAAGTTAAGTATACCTTAGTTCAACCAGACCACTGAGCTGATTAACAGCTCTCCTAGGGCTGGCCCAAAGGATTTGATTTATTTTATGTGGCTAATAACCAATTGGTTACCTAGCAATGGGACCTACAGGTTATTGTGGAATCCGAACCACATTATAACAAGAAATGAATTTATATCACCAGAAGTAAATTCCTCTAATTCTTCGTTGGCTGGTCAGAGAATCGAACGCGGGACCAGCAGAGTGCTAGCTGAGAACGATACCCACCCGTCCAATGAGGAACATCATCGTGGTTTTGGTGATAAAGTTCCCCATTTATCCTTAATATCAGGAAACTTGTATCAAAGTTCACTATTTATCCTTAATATCAGGGAACTTGTATCAAGTTGTACAAAGATTCATTTTGCTTATCTGCTTATATCAGATATTATTCTGCCAATAGTGGCGTTGCTTTAAGAAAATTCTTGTGACAGTTGCTTTTTCCTACGTGATTATTAAATTTTACATTTCCATAATAGGCTTTGGCAAAGAAATTAAACATACACATACCTGGTTTATATAAAAAAATTTTTGGCATGAATGTTTTTGTTATGGTATCTTATGAAGCCTATAGTTTTTACTTGTGGCATATGAGTAGACCAAATAAACAAAATCATGATTCTACAGGAATAAGATTTATAATACATGTATACAGTTACCTTTGTCTTGAGTGTTGTAACATTTGAGAAAATTTACTTTTAAGGCAAAGTTATGCAGTAATTGTGAATATTTTAATGCATTATTACTGTCATATGGGCATAAACCATTGTTATGATTCCTAATAGTATACTGTACAGGCAGTCCCTGGTCATTGGCAGGGGTTCTGTTTTGAGGGTGTGATGATAACTGAAAATCAGTGATTTTCAGCACTTTTTTGGCGATTTTCGTGGCTTATCGGTGCCAAAAATGCTGATTTTCAGTTATTGGCACCTCTGTTAGGTATGTACAGTAAACGCCCCTTATTCGCGGGGGGGATGCATACCGCACCCCCCCCCCCCGCGAATAGCTAAATCCTTGAGTACTTAAAACCCCTCTAAAAACACTTAGAACTGCCTATTTTGATAGTTTTAGCACAAAAAGACCCTCTAAAAATGCGAATACCTGAGTATTTTAATAGTTATCACAAAAAGTTCATTTAGCCATGAAAATGATATGAAAATAAAGTAATTAGTGAATATTTCTCAGTGAAAACTACCACGAATGGGCAGATTTTCCTCGAATAATGTGTATATATGTTCCACAGAGAAATCTGTGAATAGTGATACCGCGAATATAGGGGGTTTACTGTATAGGCGCTAATACCCAATTATCAGTGCCGATAAGTGGAAATTGGTGATTTTCAGCACCAAAAATTGCTGATTTTTGTCGCTAGACAAGCGCTGTAAAACCAGATCGCCATTAACTGAGCCTGCCATTAACTGGGGACTGCCTGTACTATGGCTACATACTTGTGACCAAGTCAGACTGTTTTATGTTGATTGTGCTGCCTATACAGTGATTGTAGGTATTGGAACATGTAATATTTGTAAGAAAATACATTTAAGACAAAGTTCTGGTAGTATTTATGAATATTATACATTATAGGCAGTCCCCGGGTTATGACTGTCTCAACCTACGGCGTTCCGTACTTACGGCAGTTTTTCAAATATATTCATCAAGACATTGGGTGCTGTAACAGTGTTGTAACTAGGCACCAAAATCCAGATTACGGTGCCATAAGCGCAATAACTCGCCAGCACTATAATGAGGTGAGAAAACCAGTTTAGGGAGCTGTAGCCATCAGGAGGGTTACTTATAAGGAGAGGAGAAAACCGGTTTATTACCAGCACAAACTTTACAAACCTGTGTACCCAGGCTTACATAAATCTCTCTCTCTCTGATTTTTATAAATTTTTCTTATGATGTTCTGGGTTACAGCAATTTCCGACTTACGGCAGGCCTCTGGAACAGAACCCCCACTGTAACCCGTGGACTGCCTGTACTACTGTCTTATGGATATAACCCATTGTTATGATCCCTAACAGTATAATACTATGGCTGCATACTTGTGACCAAGTCATCGTGTGTTATGTTAAGTGCCCTGCCTATACAGCGATTATAGGTAGCACCAGGTAGTTTCTAGTAAGCACTTGTTCCTTTTATCACTACTCTGACTTTCAACTACCTGTCGTACACTCCAGCCACAAAAATCAACCACTTTCATACTCCGGGCATTTACGCTAGGACCTTCCCTGGCAGTGTCCCATTCACATTCAACCAGCTGTCGTCTCAGTCACTCTCTCCCACCTTTGAGTGCCCAAGAGGTTCTTGTTTTCTACTTGTAGTGTTCATAGCTAATCAATTGTGATTTTTATGATTAGTCGTAGCTTTGCTGACACAAGTGCAGACATCGCCTGTGCTGTTAATGATACAAGATTGCTTTCGTTGTTCTTCCTTACACTTTGCAGCACTCGCCGACACAACTTCTTGACATTTCTAGGCAGGGCATCAGCTACTTTATTTAACTTCCCCAGAATATGCCCAATTTTTTTCAGAATACTGTATCAAATCCTTAGCTAAATCCCTTCTCTTAACCAAATCTTCCAAGAGCCATGTTCAGTATACTGTACATTAAATTTTGAGATCCAGTAAAAGTAGCAGTCTCTCTCTCCCCATCCTAGAATTGCCAATGTCTCTATCCAAGATATTAAAATTCTTCTATACTACTTTAAATGCTCGTTATGCAAAACAACTGTTTATACGTTCCCTTCACCATCAAACTGAGAATTTATTTCTCCCACTGAAAATCTCACTGCTTCTCAATAATCTATCAGTCTCACTATTTTACTAAAAATCCTATGCATTTTTTATAATAACCTAACTTTAAATCAAGAGTGGTAACTAATTTACCATTCCAACCTGTAATCAACAACACTTCGATAGAGGCAATGGAGGGGCATTATCTTTTGTGATATTACTTACCTCGCATTCTAAATGGTGCATTGACCACTTACACTAATAAAGTATAATTAAAACTAACATTATACACTATCAGTGAGATTCTCAAACAAAACTTCAGCCACTGAGTTGAGAGGCTCTAGAGGGGGGGTTTGGTCTCCTACCCACAGGGGTGGAGGGTTTAAAAAATGCTGACACAAAAATGAACAAATAGATGAAAAATGTTAACAATTACCACAAAACATTAAGCAAAGCAACATCAGTGAACTGAACTGGTTTACTACCAAACAACTTACCAAACAACTTTAATGAGAACAATTTGAAATTAGATTACTGAAAACTCTGCATTAACAGATAAACAGAAAAAGTTCACAAAATTTTAAAAATTCACACTTGTTAATAGTCTGATTTTTATAAATATATATGAACAAAATATATTGTTAATAGTTTATATATATTTATACTATATATATATATATATATATATATATATATATATATATATATATATATATATATATATATATATATATACAGTAGAACCTCGGTCCTCGACGCTAATTCGTGCCAGAAGGAGTGTTGAGATTCGATTTTGTCGAATTCTGAGTTAATTTCTCCCATAAGAAATAACTGAAAATGGATTAATCCATTCCTGACCACCAGTCATTACCCCAACCTTGCCTTTTTATACAAAAAACATTACACAAATTACAATTAAATAAGTTCATAATAACTTACCGTATCAGAAGCACTTTTTACATTTTTAAATGCATACTGTATCCAAAAAATTGGCCGATGACCAATGCGGCCGCATTACCAATGATAGACCGAGCGCCATTGGCTAGGCTAGGTAGCCTATAGGCACTACCAGAATGTACTGCAACGGGTACACATGAAAACTGTTGTTAATAGTGATAACATTGAAAAACAAGCCAGATTATTACATTAAATTAATAATACAGTATTTATAAACCAAATTACTGTATGTCTGTTATCATAAAATTAAGAAAAATTTCCTAAATTACGTCAGAACTCGGCAGCTTGTGGCAGATATAAACAAACCACAGTGCCACCCTGGTGGTGTATCACGGTACTAATTACATAAACATTCAATACTTATGGTAAATTTCATGCAGAGTCTACTGGAATAGTGTACAAAATCAGTGTAAAACATCTTTTGGTAAATATTTACTGAAAGATACATGTATGTATATATGTATATATATATATATTATATATATATATATATATATATATATATATATATATATATATATATATATATATATATATGTATACAGTAAACCCCATATTCACGGGGATGAGTCCCCACCCCTCACGAATAGGTCAAACCATGAGTGCTTAAAACCCATCTAAAAACACTTAGGACTGCCCATTTTGATAGCTTAAACCAAGAAAAACCCTGTGAAAATGCTTATACTTGAGTATTTTAATAGTTTTATCACAAAAAGTGCATTTATTCATGAAAATTATGTGAAAATACAGTAATTAGTGTGAAAAATTTCTTAGTGCTAGAAAATATGCGTGAGTCTGCAAACCATGAGATCACGAGGGTTTTCTGTATATGTATATATATGTAATGATGGCTATATATATATATATATATATATATATATATATATATATATATATATATATATATATATATGTTCCACAGAGAAACCCCCTCACGAATAGGTCAAACCACGTGAGTCTTAAAACCCATCTAAAAACACATAGCTTAAACCAAGAAAAAACCTGTGAAAATGCTTATACTTGAGTATTTTAATAGTTTTATCACAAAAACTGCATTTATTCATGAAAATTATATGAAAATACAGTAATTATGAATATTTCTTGTGAAAAATATATATATGAATATGGCTAGATATGTATGTATATAAACCATGAGAACACGAATACGGGGTTTCACTGTATATGTATATATATATATATATATATATATATATATATATATATATATATATATATATATATATATATATATATATATATATATATATATATATATATATATATATATAGAGCCTCGATAGCTCAGTCGGTTACAGCAGCAGCTTCGGACCGTAGAGAGGTCTGTGGCGCGGGTTCAAAACCCGCAGCCGGCTGGTCAGAGAGGCAGACACTTTGCTATCCGTGTAGACATCCCGGGATTATATATGTAATCAACGGATAGGTTTGCTTAAAAAAAGCAAATGGATGTTACAGACTCAATACACACACAAAACAAAGCCACTACAACACCTTCTAAAAACATAACAAACATCTCACACGTCCCGAACTCGCCATACCAGCGCAATAACTCTCGCTGCTGGGAAGAAAGGGCGTTGGGTCGGGTATGATACATGAAATGTACGTGCGGCGTCTAAGCGATGTCAGGCAGGGCAGCCGATCGAGACTACAGGTCTACCCAAAGCCAAATCAAAAAGTCCTTCAAAGAAGGCATCGTGCTTACCCCATATAAAAATGGGAATAAAAGCACGTTAAAAAAAGAAGAAGAAGAAGAAGAAGAATATATATATATATATATATATATATATATATATATATATATATATATATATATATATATATATATATATATACTTACATACATACATACACATACTGTATATAATATATAAAATACATATAATATATACCTGTATATATATATATATATATATATATATATATATATATATATATATATATATATATATATATATATATATATATATATATTACATACATACTGTATATAATATATAAAGTACATAATTATAATGTATATAAAATATATATAATATATATATATATATATATAGACATATACATATATGTATATAAGTTGTGGATTTTTTCTACATGACCTTATATTCACTAATAGTAAGCCAAAATTTTTATAGTCAAATTAACTGGGAAATTACAGTATACTGTAATTGATAAGTGCACTTGTCCCTGCCAGGATTCAAACCTGGGTCGTTGGTTTAGATAGTGACAAACAGTAGACTTTGACAACTCATCGATCAAGAGAGATATAAGTTAATATGAACTCTGCTGTACATATCCCTGCCAAAGGTACTTAGAATCAATATAAACCCATCTCCACCATGATAAGTTTGTAACACTTGTCTAATTAGAAATTTTAGTTACTTATGCACATGTCACTTTCATATATTCACATACATGTGTGGCTCACATAATCACTAATATTAAGCCACAAATATAATTTAGCATCACATTCACTACCTTGGGAATAGCTTACATCCAAAGGGAGTTATAACTGATATAGTGCATGTACTGTTGGCAGGACTAAAACCCATGCCTTTGGTTTGGAAGATTTTGACCATTTGGCTATCACAGGGAGATATTAATTATTATTGAGGAAGTTGCTTGTCACAGAGATATCTCATCACCAAAATGTGGGTGCTAATCAGCAAAGCCTTTGTGCAGTTATCAAGAGGAGAAGATTTTAAAAAGTGCCCTCCTCACATTTATCCTTTTGATAAGCTGTCTAGGAGGGACAACATAATGTTATTGACCTTTACTTCCAAATGTTGCCTGATTACATATTTGGTGGAAATCTGTCCTCGAGAATAAATTAAAAAGAAATGCACAAGTACAGGTAGTGTTAAACAAAAGCGAGGGCTAATAAAAGCCCGGAGCCAGCATGTGCCTGTGTTGTCACAGTCTTGAAAAACCTCTTGCTTTCTTTAAATTTGTCTCCACCAACTGGTTCTCCTACTGCAGCTGAATCTTCTCTGAGCCTGTGGTCATGACCCAACTTGACTGAGACAGGGAAGGAGGATGAAGACGATATCCCGATGGAATTTAGTTCAGCTGACTTACCCACTGCTGTTTTGGTGACTATCATAACATTAAATACAATCTAGCTCTTTACAAAGGAAAGTGAAAGCCCATGGAGACTTTGTATTTCTCAGTAAGAAGAAGCAGGAAAGATCTGCTTTGCCTAAAGATACTAAAACCATTAAGGCATCAAAATCCTCTGCTATGCTTGCTGAATGGCCTGCTGTTACAAATCTCATTTCTCAAGGTGACCAAAATCTCCACCTAGCTAAACCTCTCATTACCACAGGCCCCAAAAAATTCTTTTCTCTATTTCTCAAGCAAATACGGGAATGGGACAACTGGCCGCCACGGTAATATCTGAGAAGATAGAAAAAATGAAAAATTCTCTCTCTCTCTCTCTCTCTCTCTCTCTCTCTCTCTCTCTCTCTCTCTCTCTCTCTCTCTCTCTCTCTCTCTGTTTATTTACCTGTAGTTACTTTTGTCTATAATGGCTGGGCATTTCGCCAGTTAGATTATTTCCTTTTTACAAATATGTTATTGAATGGTTGTAATTATTTTAAATGGATATAAACTGTTTTATGTAAAACAATGCCTAATATTCGTAAAAAATTACCAATTTGGGAAATAATAAAGTTTAAGTTTACACTGTAGAATGTTCAATAACAAAACCCCATGTGCAGTGGCAACAGAGACACTCTCACAACGAGGAAAAGAGAAATATGTGAGCGATGGATATATATACGTTTTCAACAGACTTTGTGCTGGTAATGTCACGCAATTTTGGAGATGCAAAAGAAGGAGGTTATGTAAGGTGCAAATTCATGTAAAGAATGGTGAAATTGTAAAACAAATAAAATGAGCATTCACATAACACTGACCCAGCTCAAGTGGAAAAAAAAAAAAACAATTTCAAAAATAAAGTTGTGGGCTACAGAGACAAGAGAACAAACATCTGTAATGATTAATGAGTGCTTAGGAAATGTAACTGTAGCATGTCAAGGAGTCATGCCTAGCTGTGGCGCTCTACGAAAACTCGTGAGAAGGAAACGGAAGGATTTGTCTGTATACCCTACCAGTCCTACAACTTTAGAAGATCTGGTGATTCCTGTTGATTTTGAAACCTGTGGATCGGAGAAATTCCTTCTTGCAGACAGTGAAGATGAATCATGCAGAATCATTATATTTGGAAATGAAAGTAATGCAGATTTACTTAAAGAAGTTAAGAAACTCTGTGTTGACAGTACTTTCAAAATAACACCACTACTTTTTTTGTCAAGTGTATGTTATTCTTGCTGAGATGCACGGTGGCATTCATCTGTTTATTTATGTGCTACTTCCCAATAAACCATGTGGAACATACGACAAATTTTTTGCATGCCTTTAGAAATTCAACCCAAGTTACAGCTGAAAACATTATACTGTACTGTGATTTTGAAATAGGGAAAAAGTCTTCAATATCATTTCCATCTGTTGAAATTAGGGCTGCTTTTTCCACTTTGCTCAAAATGCATACAAAAAATTAACATCTTTGGGATTATCTCAGCCATACAGTACTGATGCCAATTTTGCTCTGCATGCTAAAATGATAATTACCATGGTATTTGTTTTGCCAGAACGTATTACTGCAGCTATTGCAGATCTAGCAGGTGAGGTTCCCAATGAATTACAGGAACTTCTGGATTGGATAGAAGACAATTATGTTGGAAGAATGAACAGAAGGGTCTATGCCAGATGTCTTCCCCTTTTTCCAATGAACCTGTGGAATGTTTATCAGTGCTGTCTAAATGACGAAAATAGTATAAAAAGTCACGCAGAAGCTGCTCACCATAGGCTACAAAACGAACTGGGGATGCAACATCCAACAATATGGAAGTTTATTGATAGTTTGGAAAGGGTACAACAAGGATGAAATCTTTATTACGAACAGCTGATTGCTGGTCAAAGGCCACCTGTAAAGTTAAAAAGTTCCGAGAAGTGGATACATGGACAAAATCAATAGTTATGCAGTTTGAGAATAGAAATATTGTAGAATATGTGAGAGGAATTGCTCATAACTTTTCTTAGACTTATCCTGTTATTTACTAATTTTTGTGTATTTCAATAAATATGGTATTTTAATAAAATTTCGTTTTATGTATTCTTCTTTTACTTGAGAAACCAAACTAGATATATTGTCAAATACTGTAGTAACTAGCATAAAATTATTCTTTATATTTTTAAACTAAATAAAAATATATTTTAATATTCTCAATATGACGGCAGCAAAGTGGCCTGGCCAGTTGTCCTTTTCTATGACTCTGCAGCCAGTTAGGCTGTGGCCAGTTGGCCGCGGCCAATTGTCGTAGAAATAGCAAATACATGTACTGGAGATTCTTTTCCTCCTAAGGTAGAGGTTAAACCAAAATTTTTGTCCTCAACAGGCTTCTTCTTCGAGTGCTAGTACTTATGGCAAAAAGTTCAAATAATGTTTTAAATTCAAGTCATACATTTTGCAGTGAAACTGCGATAGTCATAGCTAGAGCAGAATAACTCAGGTTATCCCTCATGATCATAATGCAGGAATTGTTTGATGACAGGAGACCATGGTAGGCAAATATACTTTCAATCTTGAAGTGGATTATGCAATTTTTCACTCTTATGTTATTGGTGATATGCCCATGGAAGGACTGCAGTTATTGCATGTTGGTCTTTGCAGCATTTTTAAGCTTGAACATCTGTCTGTAAGCTGTGACTTTTAACATAATTGCGTACAAACAATTGATCTTTTGTGGAAATAATATTCGAATGTTAATAAGTCAGCTTCCCTCTCCATTCCTGGTTGGTGGCAATTTCAGTGGGTTGGTGATGAACTGGATTCAGAAAGAAAAAAAAAAGTAGCAGAAACTATTATTAACATTAATCAAGTGACACTATAATGATGGATCAGTAACGTTTCATGATACTTATTGTAATCATTCACAAGTAACTGACTAAAGCTTATGTTCTTCAAGCATACATTTGGCTTTTGCAAGGTCATGAAATGAATATTTGAATGAAAATGGGCACTTACCAGTTAACTTATGTTGAAAGGTAGCCCAACTGAATTTCCTCTAAAATGGAAAGCTACAGAAAGTGTAGAAATAGTGGATCCTATGACAGTGGAATAATATATAAATGTGAGCTTGCCAAACAGCAATGGTGTTTTAAAAACCTAAGGGTCGTGGGTGTTCTGCATTACTGAACTCAACTCTAAGACCCAAGGAGAACAGTTGTGAGAATTATTAGAAAACTTGTAGCTAATTTGCCCTTTTTCTTCTACCCATTTGAAAAGTGAATGATACTTTGGTTAGTGATCCTTCTGAAGTTACCAAGAAACTAGGCCAACGTTTCCTAGTATCCCAAGTAAAAAAATGTATTCTGCCAAGTTTTAAAGAATTTGTGAATCTCAGATTACCTGTGATCTTAGCTCTAATGGCAAGGAGATATATAGTGTATAGAGTTCTGTTAAAGAATCAATATGTTGTGTCTTCAACTGAGGCCACTGCACATGGGGAAGATATAAGATTATATAAAATGTCAAAGCATCTGCAAGAAAATACTAAGATCTTTCTTTTGAAAATAATAAATAAAGATATGGGAGACTGGTATACTACTAAAGAGCGGGGAAATTGCCATTATCATTGAAGTTAAGAAATCAAATAAGTATGCCTTTGAATTTACTAGCAACAGACCATTTGCCCTAACCAGTTGTATCTGTAGGCAAATAGAAAGGTGATTAAACTCCACCTTAATTATGTATTCAGAATCTAAAGGCTTAATTCTGCATCCCAGTTTGGTTTTCGAAAGAATCTATTTACTCAAGACAAAGTGTTTATACTATCCAACCAAATTTAGCAAGGTTTCTATTAGCAGTGTCAAACCATTGGGGTTTTCTTTGATCTTGGGAAGGCCCATGACACTACCCGGCAATATGGCTTAATCTAACAACTACAGAATGGTTATTTGCAGTGACATCAGTAGATTCATTTATTCTTTTCATACCAAGTAGATCCATTAAAGTAAGAATTAGAAGCACTGCATACTCTCCAGGCATTTTATTTATGAGGTAATTCATAGGGAAATATACTGAGTGTTTTATGTTTTGGTTTACCAATTAACAGCATCATAAAGGCAGTTTCCTCTCCTGTAAAGAGCTCTATATTTTTTTTTATAACTTGGCAGTCTACTGCAATTGTTATGATGCCACATCAGCCTATAAGCACTTACAGAAATCTATAAATGCCATCAGTATATAGTCTGAGCATGGTTTTAAATTTTCATTATCTAAGACTGCCACCGTATGATTTACCTGATGTAGTGACACTGATGCAGTACAGATTTTTAACTCTGAAAGGTAGGCTACTATTTTACCGTACGTAAAGGTTACTTTTTTGGGATGATATTTGACTCCAAACCCACATGGTCTAGTGATACTGATGGCCTGAAATTGAAGGTTAAGAAATCTGTAAATGTTTCAAAAGTGGTATCTGGTCTAAGTTTGGCAGCAGA